>NC_135539.1:87953514-88253514 GCF_045843805.1 Urocitellus parryii | reverse complement strand
AAAGCTGTTTTGTTATATTGTTTCGACAAGGGTGGTTTTATCCTGGAAAAGCCACAGTCACACCATGGTCAGGAGTTGTTGAGGAGGGTTGGGCTGTGTTAGATGATTATCAGGAGCAATTCTGGATTTCAGGCTGCTAAGAAGCTGGGTCAATTCAGAGACTGGGTAACATTGATTTTTTTTTTCCCCCTAGGAGACAGAGGAATTAAAGTGAGCTTAGAGGTACCATTGTTACCAAAGCAGTGCCCACTCAGTGACAGATCATGCTAGTCATAAGAGGGGAATGCATAGTCATATTTGTGCCACAGAGTGGCCTCATTTATGTCTTTCTCTTAACATGGACATGGAGTGACCTTATCTGTGTCTTTTTTGATCAGTATTTGTGATCTTTTAGGAACATTGTCATTTGGTTGTCATTAATAACATTAAATATTGGGAAATCTTTTGCCTAAAATCCAATTGTATCTTCTCTTGGAAGATAAAATTTAATAATTTGGGCAGTGAGTGGTAGGTTTTTATTTCCAGATGACACTAATTAGCTATTTCATCTCCAGTTCCCACCAACTTATTGTTATTTGATGCCAGACATACTTTTTTCTTTTTTTGCTATCTTCCTGTCCTTTGTAGACATACACGATTTCAATCCCTTGTCTAGATGATTAACCAGAGATTTGCAGTGGCCTAGGTCTTTCTAATTATTGAAAATGTTCACTTCTTAAAATTTCTTCACAGTTATTGAAAGGAAAGCATCTATCATCATTTAACTAAATCACCACATATTAAATTTTGGTCTACCTTGGTTTTAGGAAAATAAAATGAAAACGTTAAGGCATTATATATCATATTTCAATAGATGGATCACTCTCTAACTGTCCAAAATGATTTAGATAGTAACCCAGACCTCTCCTTCTCTGGTTCCCCCTATAGGGTGTCTATAGGTAGTCCATAAGTAGGATTCTGTGATAATCAGATTTTTCTTGCTGTGACCAAAATACCTGTCAAGAACAACTTTAAAAAGGAAAAGTTTATTTTAGTTTATGGTTTCATAAGTCTCAGTCCGTGGTTGGCCAGCTCCATTGCTCTGGGATTGGGTGAGGCAAAATATCATAGTGGAAGGGCATGGCGGGAGAAAGCTGCTTAGCTCATGGGACCTGAAAAGGAGAGAGGGAGGAGTCAGGGACAAAATATAATCCCCAAGATAGCAACCTACCTCCTTCACCCATATACTATCTACCTATAATTACCATTCAGTAACCCATTCAAATTATTAATCCATCAAATGGACTAATCCACTGATGAGGTTGCAGCTCTCATCATCTAATCATTTTACCTCTAAACATTCCTGCATTAACAAAGGAGCATTTGAGGGGACATCTCACATAGTACAAGTTGCAGAATAATCTCACTCAAACTGTCTTAAAACAAACATAATTATTATTGACTCACATAACTTAAAAGCTAAGGGGAGTATTTGTCTACACAGTTGATTCAGTCTTTTTCATTTCTTGTGTAGTCTCTGTTGTGTTGGTTTCAATCTCGAGCATACTAGAAACAGCATGGCTTCCACAATCTGTATCCTCACGTACTTTAGAGTAGTGGAAAGAGGACTTTTCTTTACCCAAGAAAGTGAACAAAGTTCATAGTTTGAAATCCATTGATTGAAACTGATTAAGACATTCATCCTGAACTAATAATTAATCAGAGACTAGAATATAATACTCATCTTAGACCTAATTCATATATCTGTTGCAAAAGTAGAGGTGGTCAGCCCACCCATTGACATGAAGTGGATCTCAAAACAAAAGTTGGAGTACTATTAATAGAGGAGAGGTGAATGTAAGAGGTAGCTTAAAAAATAAATGGGAATATCACACAATAGATACCTACTGCTACTTGATAGGGTTGCCACTTGTCCAGTGTCTGAGCTTCACCTTGGTAGGTTCAGAAATCAGGTTTGCACAGGGGATAGAGCATGAATCCTAAATCTATGGAAACCTATCTGAAACTGGTTTGTAATTGCCTCAGGCTTCCTCGGTAGCTGACTCTGAGATGGAGATTTGTGTACAAGAAGTTTGTTGAAGAGTTCTCCTTAGCATATTTGTGGAAGAGTGAAGAAAAAAGGAGTGAGAAGGGAAAAAAGTTTGAATGAGATGAAGTCACATAAAAGGAGGTCAGCTGATGTTAGGGAGAATTCTAGAGCAGGGAGGCTCCATTATGTATGGGGTTGTCTTTACATTCTCCTCTTGGCTTTAGGGTGCCACAGAAAAAGAATCTGATGTTTGGCAGAGGAAATCTCTTCAGAAGAAGGCAAATCCCAGCAGCTGAAAGAATGACAGCTTCAGTCTTAGGGTGGGGAGACAGATCTTGGCAATATAACAGCATTCACTATAATAACATATGACTCTGTCATAGACATATTACTGGTAAGGGAAATAAATACTTACGCTGGTTCTTCAAAACATCTTATTTAAAGAATGGAAGTTTTAATTGGGAAACAAAATAATTATCAAGATGTTGCTTGGTGAATAAATTAGTAAAATAACAAAGTAGAGTGGAAAGTACACTTAAAAAGAGCTACCTTCCTATGGTCCCAGAATGTGTTTGCCTCCATCATGAAAATACATCTCCCATGAGGCAGAGCAGAAAGCTCACATCCTGTGAAGGTGAATCACACCGTTTCTTTCTCAAAGCAGGTCTGGGATGACACAGATCCAATCAATGGATTTCTCACTCTTCAACTCACCTTTCTAATATTTCTCATCAGTTACTCCAAACATCTACACTAATCAAATTTGTCTTTTTCATGACAAGCTTCCCATCCTTTCCGAGAGTACAGCTTATCTTTCCTTGACTTATACTAATGGAATGCCTTCCTACTTAGGAAGGGAGGAGGCTCCTCACAAAGCCATAGGAAGAATCTCTGTATCTCAACAAGACTGACAAATTAAATCCTAGTTTATGATGAACAGACATTTAGTGGCCACAGTTCTGGAGGCTGGGAAGTCCAAGATCAAGGCTCTGGCAGGTCTGGCACTATTGTCACCAACACTGCACACTGAAAGCCGCATCCTCCAGAGGGGTGGCCCATGTTTAGCCAGCTTTTCATTGCTATGACCAAAATACCTGACCAGAACAATTTAAAGGAAGGAAAGTTTATTGGGGGCTCATGGTTTCAGAGGTCTCAGTCAATAGATAGCCAAGTCCATTGCTCTGGGCCCAAGTGAGACAGCTCATTATAGCTGAAGGGCCGGGTGTAGGAAAGCAGTTCACCTTACAGGCAGCTAGAAAACAGAGAGAGAGGGAGTGGGAAGGGTCCACAGGGAAGAACAACCCAACCACATCCTCAGTGACCCACCTTCTTCAGCCATGCCCTATCTGCTTACAGGTACCACCTATTCAAAACAGAATGAACTAACTAGCTCCAGCTCTCATAATCCGATAACTTTACCTCTGAACATTAACAGAGGAGCTTTAAGGGGACACTTCATATCCAAATTGTAACAGGGGCCAAACTCACCCTTTTATAACAGCATTAATCTCATGTCTTAATACTGTTTAAATGGCAAAGTTAGAGGAGTTCTCAGGGTACTTGGCTAACATTTTTGTCTGTTTTGAAGTTGATTGTTGAGAGCCACAGCCAAAGGGGCCCCAGCAAACTTCCAGCTGCCAGCAAACTTCCAGCTGCCAGCTGATGATTGGCTCACAGTGGCCCCAGCAAACTTCCAGCTGCCAGCTGATGATTGGCTCACAGCGGCCCCAGCAAACTTCTAGCTGCCAACTGATTGGCTCCTCTGCGGTGATGCTCATTGGGCTGTTTCCCCGCCCTTTCAGACCACGGAGCTGCTCATTGGGGGACTTTTTTTGGCTCCGCCCATGCGACCCAGCCAATCCACCTCAAGAGCAGGAGGAGTGGGGGGCGGGTGTTGAGAGGCTTGTGGGAAGCTGGTGGTGGCAGTTGGGCTCTGAGGGAATTCCTGAAGAGCTCTTGTGGTGTGGCGTGTGTGTTCTAAAAATAAAGTTTGTTTCTGCTTGATAAGTGGCTCGTGAATTGTGCCCAGCCAGACTGTGGCAGTTGATCTTATTCTAGGTGGGGAAAATCTGAGTATAATTATATGCAGATAGGGTCAAGTCAAGGAGAACAAGTTCCTGGTGGGTGTATGAGAGGATTCATGGAGCAAGAAGAGAACACAGGAGATATGGAAATTTACAAAACAGTCAAGAGGGACTAGAACCTGGATGTTCATTAGATGTATATTGAGAACTTTAACAAAATACCAATGCCAAGACTGCTACAAACCTAAGGTTCTTGGATTCAGAGTTGAAATAAATGAACAATGGACTGTAAAGAATTTAAACACACACAAGGTTTTTTAAGGACTTTCTTTTGAGCAAAAGGGAGACAGCAGTTGGGTATAGAGACTGCAGGATGGATCAAGCAAAGAACAAAGGGGAATAGCTTTTATAGCATCTATGGGGCAGACAGGAACTCTGCCTCTTGTTGTCATCAGATGTGGAGATGGGACTTCAGCTGCACCTGCTCTCTTCTTCATCATACTTCTTCATGTGATCTGTGTCTCATTGTCACTCTACCTAGGAGCTTTACCATGAAAATAAGGTACAGATATCTGTGGGCTATTTGGGTGAATATTCTAGCACGCATTTGCCTCTCACTACCTGGAATTGCCCTTATCATCTGGGAAAGTCTCTGATTCTATAATTTTCAAAAAAGTGCAGACCCTGCTTTGTTTGGCCTGAGCTGGCTTATCTGCTGACCACATAGTCTCAGAAAGCTGAGCTGACTTTCCCAAGTTTCCATCTCCTAGCCTGTTATCTAATTTTCATGGCCTTGAAGATTAGTTCACCTTTTAGCTACTCCTAAATTTGTGGTGTGGCCTTTAATCCTGTAAGACTGAGAGCTGGCTCAGCTGTCTTATTTCTCCTGAGAGGTTTTATCCCTTGGTGGGTCCTGTCTTTCAAGGGTATTTCTGACTGTGTTAAGACCCTATCCTAGACTACTGAAATCAGAATCTTTGTGAGTGGGACCAGGATATTAGTGTTTTCAAAGTTTCCCAGATGAATTAAATGAACAGTCAGTAGTCCCTAAAACGAACAAGACCCACACAACCTTGTCAAAATGTTAACTCATAAAAAGTATTTTCAAGGATAGAACATTATGGAAGGAGTGTAGAATGGTTCTCTCCTGTTATGGGCAATTACCAAGTCTTTATTTTTATGTTTCTTTCTGGCATCCTACAAGTTACAGAAGTCAGATATGGAGGCCTTAAATGGGGTCTAGATCAGAAGAACAGTGATGCCAAAAAGGTTAACATGTTAGTCCTCTAAGGCCTGCATCTTAAGGAGTCGAGTTAATTTTGCTAGAAGAAAATGCTGGGGTGACGCTTAATTATAGTCATTGAGGAGTGATCAGATTTTGTTGGAGGGAGATAGAACATCTGTTCTCCCTGTTCACTGAGGCCAGGACAAAGGGAAAATGACTTATAATTCAACAAGATGCCAATTAAAGACCAAGAAAAACTCTCTGATGGTATATGTAGGTTTTGTGTTGATAGAAAATATGTCTGAAGAAGACATTTTCTTTAGAAAATGGAGATAATACAGTCACAGAAATGAATTAAATGAATTCTAGGGATCTTTTGGATCCCTAGGAAACCTTTTACATTGAAATTATCTCATAAACTTGCTACAATTTCTGTGATGGAAAAAAAAAGTTGTAAAAATAAGCTATAATGTTTGGACAACATTCCACCAACACACACACACACACACACACACACACACACACACGGAGAAAGGAATCTAAAAATAAAAGTGAAAGACCACTGTGTTTAGGACTTTTATCAATTTTGAATGCTCATAGGCATGTTACTCCATGGACTTTGCAAATAGGACATTTTCTCATAATAAGACCACTGGAGACAAGTAGCTGTCCGTGTTGGTTCAATAGCTTGACAATGACAAGGCCAGAAACCTTGTGATTTATTTGCCATTTATCCTTTTGCCTCATGCTCATTACTCTATGTTATATAAGGGTCATTCCATCTCTTAGCATCAATTCACATTCAAGGCTGGGAGAAGAGGGAAGGGCAAAGGGCTATGTGGGCTGCAAATTTTCTATTTTATTAGGACAAGATCTCTCCTGAAATCTCCCTCAGTGGATTCTGCTAAAGGTTTCCTAGCAGAAAGTAAGTTGCTGATCCAACAATCATTCTCCCATAGTCTCTAGGAAGAAACCAGTTTTGCTTGGGGGTGTTACTGTGCTTTGGCTAAAAGACTGCACTTCCCCGGCTGGGGTTGTGGCTCAGTGGTAGAGGGCTTGCCTCACATGTGCTGAGTCAACGCATATAAATAAATGAATAAAATAAAGGTCCATCAACACTAAAACAAAACAACAGCAACAACAACAAAAAAAAGACTGCACTTCCCAGCTTTCCATCTGCCATAGGTTGTCAACAGCACGGCATGGTTTTGTTGGGTGTGACTTTTGGGACATTTGCTTAGGAGCTGTTTGGATGGCTTTCTTGTCCTTCACCTGCCTTTTTTTTTTTTTTCCCTGTTTCAGTTCCCTCAGTCCTGCCTGTAACATGGTATCATGATTGGGGATCCAGCAGCTTTTTTTCAAATCAAAGGTAACAGTGGATCACTTTCTGGTACATTTCACTTTCTGGCAGAACATAGAGAAGGAATGGTTCCTATAGCAGCCTCATCCCAAAGAGTTTCTTACCAACCACTCCAGCTTGGTGTGTTAAAGATGTTCCAGGAGTGACATACTGGAAGCTAACTCCACCGGGAGGAAGATACCAAGAGTAGAGGAGTCTTCATTCACCTATAGCTTTCTAATCTTAAAACCCACTGGGCTTAACCACCTCTGGGAAGGAAATCGGCAGTTTTTTAGGATAGTCTTGTTCTCAACACTGTCCCTTTGCATATCCTCCTAGGGTGACTAGTGAACAGTGTATATCTGTACATCTGACCCTCAAAGGAGTGTGAAATGATGCAGAACAAGTCATTAACCAATTTAACTCTAAGCCCACACTCTAGGGCAGAAAACTCGTTTCCAAATTTGTGCAACCTACTATCTGTATCTGTGGGTTCCACATTTGCAAATTCAACCAACCATGGATTATGGATTATGTAGTCAGGCCCATGATGGTTGCATCTGCTCTGAATGCGTAAAGACTTTTCCTTGTCATTATTCCCTAACCAATACGTCATAACAGCTACTTATATAACGTTTAAATTGGATTAGGTGTTATAAGTAATCTAGAGATTATTTAAATTATATGAGAGGGGGTTCACAGGTTTTATGCAAACACAATCCCATTTTACAGAAGAGGCTTGAGCACTGATGATTTGGGTATCCACAGGAGGCTTCTGGAACCAGTTCTCTGAGGGAAACAACTGTGTTTATTCCCTCTTCTATTTGCTGTCCCAAACCACATCCAGTCATGTCTCCAAACAGACTTTCTGAAGCTTTGCAATAGACTAGGTGCCACATATTAATGATAAAATATCAACAAAAGAATGTGGTACATATGAATACAATTTCCCTCCCATTATCATAGTCACTGAGTATAATTAAAGTTGATAGTTTAATTTCCCTTGCCTATATAAATTGAAAAACAAAGAACAAAATTCTCCCAAATCTATTCTTCTCTTATTCTGCTCTGGCCCAGCTAGAGGGGATTCAGGCCAGGTTGAGGTGACCTCAGCAGCTG
Organism: Urocitellus parryii; assembly: GCF_045843805.1. Classification (NCBI taxonomy): domain Eukaryota; kingdom Metazoa; phylum Chordata; class Mammalia; order Rodentia; family Sciuridae; genus Urocitellus; species Urocitellus parryii. The sequence continues at coordinate 88,245,778 of NC_135539.1, read as the reverse complement.
CAGGCTGAGTTGCCACTTACTGGAGCATTCCTCCAGGGCCTCAGAAACTATACTAGTTATAAATCAATTCTTTGATGTGCTTCTCAAAATTCTTTGATGTACTTATTAAAGAGGACAAAAAGCTAACAGTAATGGCATTATCTAATAACTTATTCTCTTCTGATAATTTTCTAAGTGTTGTACTATTTAACTTATTAACTATAACTATGTTACATTTTAAAATGGTATTGTTATTCTCATTGTCACATAAAAAAAAATTGAGACACAGTAATTACAGAATTTTCCCTGGGGTCATTCAACTGGTTTAAGGAAAAACCAAGACACATGTGCAGAAAATCTACTCTTCTGTCTCATATCTCCAAATTGTGAAACAAGTTCATTCCCACTTTTGAGAATAGTAAATGTAGGAAAAAATATTTTCTGAGAGCCATTCTCAGTTTTGTCAAAGATCAGGAAAAGCAAATAAACAAACAAACACCTCAATGGTCTCTAAAGAAAAGAAGATAAAGGAAATAATTTTGTAGTTAGCCTTTTCAGCTGTTTAGAATCCAAATTTGTCAACTTAAAAATCAGTTGGGGGAATGTGCCCACTAAGTGGTTAATTTTGGCAAATGCATATACCTTAGCTGGAATTTAAATAAGTAATCCTTCTGTGAATACATTTTTTTTCTCTCTCTCAGGGAAAGTAATGTTTGAGGCATTGCTACATGTTATAGTTTGTATATGACATGACTTCCCCCAAAGTTCCTTGTTATGCAGAAATATTCAAAGATGAATAATTGGATTGTGAGAGCTATAATCTAATCAGTCTGTCCTGGTTTGAATGAACTGGGTGGTAGCTTAGGTGGGTGGGGTGTGGCTAGAGGAGGTGGTCACTGGGGGTGTGTGCCTTGGAAGGGCTGTTCTTCCTTGCACCCTTGAATAAAGCAGCTTCTCTCTGCCATACCCTTCTTCCATGATGTACTTGCCTTACCTTGAGCCCAGAGCAGTGGAGTCAGTAGAGAGTAGACTGAACTTCTGGAACCACTGAACCTCTGAGACCTTGAGCCCAAATAAATTTGCCCTCCACTAAGTGGTTCTTGTCAGGTTATTTTGGTCATGGAGATGTAAAGCTGACTAACACTGCATTTATACAAAGTTGAACAGTTTGCCAGGGTGACCATCAAGTGACCAGGTTCTGAGGTGCTTTTATTACTATTCAGCATACTCTACATGTCTTAGTTTTAATTTTTTTCTTGGAAGCACATGTTTCTGGACATAGCATTTACCTGGAAGTGTGCTCTGCACAGTAGTAAGACCTCCACCATCTCTTTGGGGTATCTTCTCCTCACAAGCCGCACAGCTGTGGCCTATTCTCTTTATATGGAGTTGTTTAAACTATGAAACCCAGTCCCTGAGGAATAGTTTTTCTCGTTCTCAGTATTATTTCTGCTGGAGAATTGCTCAGCAGCTGCTGTGGATGACTTTGAAACATTGGAACTTAGCATAAGACTAAACTTTCTGCTGACTTGTGTCAATATTTGAGGGTCAAGGTAGCATTTTCTTCTGCTCCACCTTTTTTACCTGCAGACATGGTATATAGACCAGTTTCTTTTTTTCCTTTTAGACAATTTCGCTGTGTTCTTCACACTATAACTTTGGTTTTATCTGCCCCTTTCTTTCTCTACAACTGTCAGGACCCTCTCAGGAGCAGGGATACCTGAGTGCCTCCAAGATAACTACATCTCTTTGAGACTCATCCAGCTACCTTTTAAGTATTTTAAAAACCTTCAGCTTTTGGACAAGCTTTGTATTTAAGGCTATCCATTCACTGTTTGCTCCTTGGCCCTGAAAGTAGAATGAAATTTGGACGGTGGATCTGGCACTTTCCACCTAGGCTTGGCATGAATTATTTATAGATAAAGTCTCCCTAGAGTCTTCAGCATACCTGGAATGCATCTGCCTTGAAACTCAAAAGCCATAAATATTTTTTTATGCCCACCACACCTAAAAGGCCTATGTTTAGAAAGGGTTTCTGTATTCTAAAATGGAATTCTTACCTCAGCTACAAAATCTTAGAAAAACATCATACCTCACAGTTAAAGGTCAAGTGTGGTAACTGGCACCACATCACACAGTTTCTTGCCAAGGTGTCCAAATCTCTAGCAAAAATAAAGTTCTATAGAAACAACAGCTCATTGTGGACAAAGCTTCCATAAGCTCAGGTGAACCACCAAGGTGAAAAAAATTCCATGTGGTTGTGCCCAAGGCCTAAAAATCACATACTTGGATTAAGACAGATACAGCTAAATGAATGTGAAGCTGTAAGAAAGCACCAGAGGACTCAAGGCAGCCTCTTGTAGGTTGTCAGGGTCAAGGTTATCTGTTTACTGAAGTCTCAATTCTTCTTCCCTGGCATAAAACAAAGATTTATCTCATGTTATTTCAGTCTGTTCTCAGATTTCTGGCTCAACAGGATGGATGTTGTTTTAGACAGCGTATTTGGTGCTGTGACTAAAAGACTGACCAGAACAATTGTAGAAGAAGAAAAGCTTATTTGGGAGCTGACATTTTTAGAGATCTCAGTCCGTAGAGAGTTGGTTCCATTCCTCAGGGCTCGAGGTGAGGCAAAAGAGTGTGGCAGAGGGAAGCAGCTCACACGATGATCAGAAAGCAGAGAGATTCCACTCACCAGATACAAAATATATACCCCAAAGGCACCCCCTCCCTCAATGATCCACCTCCCCCAGCCACATCCTACCTACCTTCAGTAACTACTCAGTTAACCCCATAGAAGATTAATTCACTGGTTGGGTTAAGGCTCTCATAACCTAATCGTCTCTCCTCTAAACCTTGCACTGTGTCATACATGAGCTTTGGGGAATATCTCACATCCAAACCATAACAGATGTTGAACACAATTTTGCCCCCTGTTCAAATATTGAGCCTATTGAGAAAAAAGAAAAAAATATGAGTGCATATGGGAAATACATATCAGCTTTGTCATTGATAAAGCTATTATTTAGAATATGGCATATCAATGGGATGTGTGTTTCTAGCAATGAGTTAAAAACCAATCTACCGTTTGTAGGCTGTGTTGCTCAGCTGCAGTTCTGGCCTCTGAACTGTAAGGGGCAGACCTAGCAGGGAGTAGACCAAATTGTGGACTCTTCTGCAGCCAGAACCCAGAGAAAAACAAAAGAATTAAGGGGTTGGTGCAGGGTCCACCTTATGTCCCAAACTCACCAATTGGATGAGGGTACTCCTTTGTTGTGAAGGTGTAGTGTTACACAAAGGAAACTTCATCCATGATGAAGGACATCCTAAGATTGGAGAGATTAGGTAACATGCGCAAGACTATAGCAATTAAGTAGTTTTAATGTTGGAATTAAATTTGGGCTAAATAACTCCAAATCCACTGTACACGGATTCCTCTGGGAAACAGCTAACCATTTCTTCATTTGAATGCTTCTTTTCCTTGCATTCTTAACTACAACTGTTATTGTACTTTGCTGTAGATGTTCCTAAACATAACTCCCCCACCAGCAGAGACAATGACTTTATCATTGAGAGGTCTCCAACTCCTGGTATAGTTTATGCCACACAGGAGAAACTCAATATGTGCTTGTGGAACCCTGCTAGACCCAACTGCTCTCTTTTTTTCCCCATTTAATTTTTTAATTAGTGCATTATAATTCTACATCATAGTGGAATTTGTTATACCATACTCGTACATGCACATAACATAATTTAATCAATCTCATCTGCTTCCCTTTCCTTCCCTCTTCTCTCCCCCTAAACTACTCTCCCTACTGAATTCCCTTTTATTGCCATTATTATTATTATTTTAATAAGTAAATTATAATTATAAATATAAGCAGGATTCATTGGGGGATATTCATACATGGACATAGCATAATTTGGTAGATTCAAACTTCTGTTTTTAGAGGGAACTCATGATTGTTCCTGTTCTGATTACAATTATTGTATAGAAAAAATAATTAACCCCCCAAATGGGAGCTTAAAACAACCACTTTATTTTCCTTATGATTATGTGAGTTGATAATTCTGGAGGATTCATGAAGCTTTTCTTGCTTGGGATCTCTTATGTCATTGTAATTGGATGCTGGCTATGGTCATTTAGGGGGTTGGCTAGGCTAGCCACCCAAAATGGTACTTTCAGGTGTCTGGCAGATGACGTTGGCTGTAGGATGAATTGTAACTCAGCTGGGTGTGTCAACTGAACTGTTTCCTCTTTAGTCTGGTATTCTCAGCGTAGTTTGATTTATCTATCTCTCTGTGGAAACTGGATGGCTTTTTTGGACCTGAAAGTTACAAAACCTCAGAAGTCACTTTGACTGCATTTTATTGGTACAAGTTAGTCACTAAGATCAGCTCAGATTCAAGGTGAAGAGAGAGAGAGTCCTACTTCTCAATGGAAGGAATGTCAACAAATTTTGGGGCAGTTTTTTTTTTCTTTTTTGTTTTTGTCTTTTCTTTCTTTCTCTCTCTCTCTCCTTCCTCCCTCCCTCCCTCCCTCTCTCTTCTCTCTCTCTTTCTTTCTTTCTTTCTTTCTCTTAAGAGAGGGGTTTCTTTTTGTTATTCAAGGTGTCCAAACTTGGTACTGTCTCAGACTCTAAGTAGCTGGGACTACAGGCGTGCATCATTGTATCTGGCTTTGTGGACAAGTTTGAGACTCATGCAACATTTCACTTTCAATTTACTACCTCATCTCTCCCCTCACTCTCCATAGGCAAGATATAATTTACCTCCTTTTGTGCTATTCCTATCTTAACTGAAAAATTAGCTATTTCACTAAAAACTGACAAATGAACATTGTTTTTCTAAAGTAAAATATTTTCATTTTAAAGAGGGCTTGAATAGCTTGACAAAGTTCTTGATTTTTAAGAATGATGCTTTGTGAAGAATACTTTTTAAAAAAAAATATAAGATTTTCACTGGAACTGAAATCATACAGAATTTGTAACTAATTGCATAATGATGGATCAAAATATCAGGATTATGCCTTAATTATATAAAGTCTAATAAAATAAGGTCCCAGAATATCAAGCACAATTTAACCATTGTTAGACTTGATTGAGATATAATTTATCAGTTATTTTAGTGTAGTGACTCCGAACCCAGGAAGGTCCTTATTATATCAAATGGTATAAAATTGCTCAAAAACACATTTTAACTTGAATAAAATATGCTGTGTGGTACTATTCAGAAAAATACAGAGGAGCTGGGTGCTGTGGAGCACACCTGTAATCCCAGTGGCTTGAGAGTCTGAGGCAGGGGGATTGAGAGTTCAAAGCCAGCCTCAGCAAAAAGTGAGGTGCTAAGCAACTCAGTGAGACCCTGTCTTTAAATAAAATACAAAATAGGACTGGGGATGTGGCTCAGAAGTCAAGTGAGTTCAATCCCTGCACCCCACAAAAAAAAATACAGAATGGAGTGCAGTCATAAAATGTGGTGATGTGTGGCCTCGTTTAGATTGTTTGGTGATCAGAAGCAGAGAGGACTAAGACTGGGATTACGTTCAGTCAAAGTGGCAAAAAGCAAGATACTGTTTTGATAAAGGGAAAAAAATAATTTTACTTTCCATGTACAAAATGTGTTTGTAGGTTTTCCATTTGGAACAATTTTAAAATGAGGTGTTGGGGGTGTGGCTTAGTGGTAGAGCCTGGCAAATGAAAGGTTTTGCTCCCCAGCACTCAAAAAAAAAAAAAAAAAAAAAGAAAGAAAAAATAATAAAAACTAAATATTCTCATGGGAGAAAACAAATAACAGTATACAAAAAAAATCTGTCTGGGGAAAATGTTTTTGATTAAAATATTACATGCAGAAAAGATTACAGATCATAAAGCTTCTGTGAATGATATTTTGAATATAATACTGAGATTAAAAACATTATGAGCTTCCTACAGGATGCTCTTTTACCTCTTTTGGGCTATTATTTCCTCCAAAGCCTCCAAAGTTTACAACTCTTTGGACTTCTCTGACCACAGGTTAAGTTTTTTTCTGTTTTTTCCCCCCATTTTTTTCTTTTTCTTCTTCTCCTTCTCCTTTGTCTTCTTCCTCTCTTGCAGTACTGGGATTGAATTCTGGGGTGCTCTACTACTGGGCTATACCTGCAGCACTTTCAGTGTTTGAGACAGGTGCTTACTAAGTTGCCCAGGCTGATCTCAAACTTAGAATTCTCTTGCCTCTGTTTCCTGAGTAGCTGGAATTACAGGAATGCACCATTGTGCCTGACTTTTATCTGTTTTTAAGCTTTATATCTAGAGAGAATGTTATAGTATGAGCTCTATGGTGTCTGGTTTCTTTTGTAACATGCTAAGTATAACAATGATTCTTTCATTTTCACTGCTGTGTAATAGTGTAATAAACTAATGTGGTTTCCATTATTTATTGTTTTATTGTTGCTAGGCATATTAATCATCTTTCCATTACTATAATGAAATATGTGTGACAGGATACTTTGAAATAAAAAAAAGGTTTGTTTAATTTTCAGTTTTAGAGACTCAAGCATGGTGCTTGCCATCAGCTCCATTCTGGTGAGGACCATATGCTGAATGGCAGGTGGCAATGGTGGGAACCTGTGTTGGGGTGAACAGTCACATCTCAAACAGGAAGTAGAAAGAGAAAGAGAGGATGGAGCCAGGCTCAGGTTTGTATAACAATTATTGTGAAAAGCCAAAGGAGTCTTAGGAGAATTATCTTCCAGAACATGTTCCCCATGACTTAAAGACATGCCTCTGGGCTTTACCTTCCAAAGGTTCTCCTACCTCCCAATAGCACCCCCTCTGAGGACCAAGTTCCCAACACATGAACCTTTGGGGAGACATGAGCCATATTCAAACCATAGTAATAGATATTGGAATTGTTTCCTATTCAGAATAGAAATAATTTTCAGATAAGGATGATTTTGCCACTGCCAGTGGATATTTGGTGATGTATAGAAACATTTTTGTCGTTATGACTAAGGGCTGCTACTGGAATTTAGTGAGTAGAGGTCAGGATGGTAATATTCATCCTTCTAAGCCCAGGAAAGCCAACAACAAAAATTATCCAATCTGAGGCTGGAGTTGTGGCTCAGTGGTAGAGCACTTGCCTAGCATGTGTAAGACACCAGGTTTGATTCTCAGCGTCACATATAAATAATTTAAATAAAGGTCCATTGACAACTAAAAAAAAGTCCAATACAATCCAAAATATAAATAGTACTGCAGAAATAAACCCTGGTTTAGGGTTATTACAGTAATCTGACCACAAACACGGTTGTGTGTGTATTTTGGTAAAGTTTGTATACATTTCTCTTGAGTAAACACTTAGAAATGTAATTTCTGAGTCATAGAATAGGCACATGTTCAGTTTTAGAATGTGTAACCAAACAGTTTTCCAAAGTTTTACCAATTTACATTTCCAACATCAGTATTGGAGAGTTCCATTTGCTCTGCATCCATGCCAACATATTATTTTGCCAGTGTTTTCAATTTTAGTTATTATGGTGATTATGTGGTATATTTCTTTTTGCTTTTAAATTCCATGATGACTCATGATTATATATTTTTCATATATTTATTGACCATTTAAATATCCCCTCTTGTAGAATACCTATTCAAGTTTTTTGCCCAGGTTTTTACAGAGTTATCTGATGTTTGTTTATTCATTTGCAGAATTTATAAATTTTTGTATATGTAGCCAGACCCAAGTTTTCTCTCTTGGTGTCACAGGGGTTCATAATACATATGCAACCTAGAACTACAAAATGTTTTAATATTTTAGGATAAAATTTTGAGCACCAGGAAACAGAGTTGATGGATTGTTTCTTCTTTTTTTCCCATCCTAAACAAACATCCTATAAACATGTTGTACGTTTACTTAGTCAGTCCCATAGAATTGAGCAACCTTTTGCCCATATCAGAGACAAACTCCGCAATTTCTCCTTGACATTAAAATCAGAAGCACACTTCCAAGACTTTCCTGATAAATGATCTGCTCTGGTTCAGAGTTGGGATATCACAAGGTGCTGTTTTTAAAGTGATGTTGATTGATTACTTGAGTGAAAACATTTTTATCTTGTGAGAAGAGATCTCAAGAAATCCAACAATGTCCACATCCCCTAAAAGAAGATAGCACTAATTTTTTAAAGAAATGGATGCTAGTAATGATCTTGCCTCTGTACAGTGTTTATGTCAGAAGTTCTCTTAGAGCTGTCCTCTGTCTGCTGAATTCACCATATCCTTTAATTGACTTGCTGTAAATTTCACATAGTATTTTTTAATGAAGAGCCCAAATGTATTCACCTGTAAGTTTTACACATCAGAAGATAACTTTGGTGTGTGTTTGTTATATTTATAGCACTGTGCTAAACCCTTTATACATGAATCAGAAAATCTTAAACGTATGAAATGATGATAATAATAATTACTCTCCTTTCACAAATAAAATATTGCACATAGCAGTTTAGCAATTTAATGAAGATTACCTCACTAGTATCTGCAGAAAGAGAAATTCAAACCCACACATTTTTGATTCAAAAATCCTGTTTGACATAGTGGGATAGGGAGAGGAACAGATGAACTCTAGATAAGGCAGAGAGGTTGGAGGGAAAGGGAAGGGGCATGGGGTTATTAATGATGGTGGAATGTGAGGATCATTATTATCCAAAGTACAGGTATGAAGACATGAATTGGTTTGTGTATACTTTGCATACAACCAGAAATATAAAAATTGTGCTCTATATGTGTCATAAGAATTGTAATGCATTCTGCTGTCATATATAAATAAAAAAATAAAAAGTCACACACACCACACACACAAATCCTCTTTGATTAAGACAAAGTTTCATTACTTCACTTTGATCACAGTTCTCAATCTAAACATGATACATTTCCTGCTGACATCACATGGCATAATTTCAAGGGCATGAAGACAGTCACTGTGTTGTTCCTTAAGGTTTCTTCAAAGTGTTTTTGCGTTTTCCTATTGATGATGAGGGTCGTGGTGAGCAGAGGGAGGAGGAGGAAGATAAGGCTGGAGATTACGGTGATGACAGTGAATCACCTAGGCCAGCTTCCCTTGTAAAATACAAAGTGGGGAAATCTCTGGGGGAAAAAATGTCATCTACCACGACATGAACAGATGGCTCAAGCTTAGAAGGAGCTAGGCAAACATGACTGCGAAACTGGAGCCTGCTCCTAAGCGTACAGCGGGCTAATAAAAGAAAACAAACATTTAGTAACCAGTGCTAAATGAGATAACAAGAAAAAGAAGCACAGCCGTAATAATAGGGTTTTGAGCAAGCCACGGAGAGTATAAAGTGAATCTTACCCATATAAGAGTGTGGTTGTATTCTGATTTTTCTCATTTCGAGAATGTTAAAATCTCTGCTTTGTTAGTAATGAGTCACTGAAGGCAGATATTGGAGTAAAGAGAACATGGGCTTTGGGGCTACACATACAGACTTGGCCACTTACCAGCAACATGTCTTTGGAAAATTTGCTTGATTTGGGAGGCTCAATTTTCCATCCATAAAATTGGATTTATAAAAGGACTCTTTGCAGGGATTTTATGAAGGTAGGTGCTTGGGATTGGTTCCTGGCAAACAGTATAAGATGGCAATTTGCACATAACAGTTTTATTGGGCTGTTCTTAGGATCAACACCTGTGGTGGGGAAAGGAAGCACAACAGAAATATCATCTGCTCCCCCTAATATAGGATCTCAGGAGCTGGGAGGATCCTTCAGAACTGTCCTGCCTGTGGCAGGGACTAGGTCTTTATATTCTTCTCCATGATCTAGATATTCCAGGTGAGCTCTTTCCCAAGTGGGTATGTGATCCAGGGCTAGGTGATTCTTTAGCTTAAGCAGATTCCTCAAGGCCTGGGGGAAGGAGAGTTTCCCCCGTAAAGAGAGATCTGAGTAAAGCCCCATAGTATCCACGAGAGTAGGTATACTCCAAATCCACTATTCAGTAAGTACTCCTCATCTGAACAGAGTTTTGGACATTTTCCTCAGAGACTATAATTGGACCTCAAGCTGCCACCATCGGATTCCACCCCAGGCTTCATCTGCTTTGCTGGTCCCATTCCCAGCTTCTTCTCTGTTAGACTTAGCAAGGGCCTGCCACTCAATTCAGGGATTGCTACCAGCTTTCCAAGCCTAGGTTTCAGAAACGTTTACCTTGGGCATCTTTGCATATTTCTGCTCAGCTTTGCTTTCATCCTGATACTGGAGCTTAATCTTCAAATGCAAATCTGTCCCAAGACAAATAAATAGTCCAAAAAAAAAAAAAAACTGCCAATAGCCAGATGGATCAGGTTGGAGCCCACAAAATCGGCCCCACTGAAAGTATTGAGATGGAGGTCAGAGCTTTTCCCATGACAAGGTAGGAAGAATGAGTAACCTGGTTGGGAATAACTAGCCAGCTGCCATATGGCACTTCTACACAGCCCTGGGGATGATTGTTTTGTTTTGTATATTATGCAAATCCTTCCAGGACGTCAGTGCTTCATAGCAACTAACATTTATTGAGCCTAGCCAGGGGTCTTGTGCTGGGCTAAGTGTGACACATGGGCTATCTCATTTTACACTCACTTGAGATCCTATGAAGATCCCCTGAGGAGGGCAGTACAGCTCCATGTGTAAGTGGGTAAACTGAGGCTTAGAAATAACTGACTTGTTACGGGTGAAAATACTTTGAATTCAAGCATTCTGACTTAACATTTTCACATAACTTGTAGCTTCGGGCATTGTGACAGGCACAGGATTCACACCTGCTCCTTTAGGCCCATGAATGACCCTTTACCATCAAGGAGGAAACTGTGTAGTATGTAGTGGGCTGAGTTTGTGTTCCTGCTGACTTTCATTTCTCAGAGTGTGACCTTAGTTGGAAATAGTGACTCTGCAGATGTAAGTAGTCAAAGATCTCAAGATAAAATCATCCTGGATTTAAAATGAGCTCCAAATCTAAAGAGTGCTGTCCTAATAAGGTGAGTAGAGAACATAGACACATGGAAGGAAAGTCATGTGAAGACAGGGGCAGATACTGGAATGACGTGGCCAGAAACCAAGGGATGTCTGCAGTCACCAGAAGCTAGAAGAGACAAAAAGGATTCTTCCTGAAACTCTTCAGTGGGGGGAACCCTTTTTTTCCTATGACTTCACACTTTGAAGCCCTAGAACTGTGTGAGAATAAATTTCTGTACTAATTTGTTATAGCTCTTCTAGGAAACTGATTCAATGTTATAGTACAAACAGTAAAACCAGGAACCCTTGGCCTTGTTCTCTGGGCCAGATTTTTACTGTAAAATGAAGAATCTAAATCACCCTGAGGATCCCTTTTCTTTATTAATGAGTGATCCTAAACCACATCCTTCCTAATATAATCTTGATGCTAGCCATTTTATTTGTCACATTGCTTAGGACTAGCACCCAGGCACAGCTAATCAAAATTCCTTCACCATGTTTTTTAAAAAATGCTTTTCTCCTACACTCCCCTTAAATAAAATGCATTCTAAAATGACTTCGATTTTGGAACTACCCTTCATTTGTTCTTGCTATTTGTTCACCTCCTGAGCCAGACACTTACAGCAAAAATGATGGCATCAAAGGTTAGTGCAAGCTTTGGGATTTGACTGAATTTGTCACTTTTCAACAGGCTATGTCACTAATGTCTAGGCTCCAGAGAGAATCTGACTCTCCAAAATAGGCAATCACATTAACCTGAAAAAGGCTATGAATCGCAGCACTTTTTGCCAACCAGATAAAATCTATGTGATAAGCCTTCTTTAAACTTCCACAAGACAGAATTGTGACTCCCACCTCCTCATCACAGAAGCAACAAAATCAAAACAATATCAAAGTAGATTTCTATCCCCCCAAACACTGTGATCCTCGGTGATCCCATAGCTGGATATAATTATAGGTCACACACTCTCCTTTTAGAGATTCTTCTTAGATGTCCATGCTGTATACTAAAGACAACAGGAAACTGAGGTAAAGACTTGCTTGAGGCCACAAATCCAATAAGCAAAGGAGTGAGGTTCACATTTAATGCAGTCTGACTCTAGCATATGTTCCTTTAATCCTTACTCTACCCCTACTACTTCTTGAATACAAAGAGACCCTTTAAGAGATTGTTTTGTAATTGTCTTGTTGTAATTGCCAAAGGCAACAAATACACACTTGAACAAAGGTTGAAGTAACATTGTAGAAGGAGTGGCTTGCAATGTTAAGGCCATGAAAGAGATCTAGGAATTGATTTGATGCAGAGGATGCAGGCAACAGAGGATTGAGAAAATAAATTGATGAACCCAGCCTAATTCCATTTTAAGATTGGGAGCCATCTCGTCACAAAGTCATGAAAAGTTAATTTCTATTTTACTATAACTTACTGCGGTTTCTAAACTTGCTTGAACATATAACAACCCTCTTTGAAACCTCAGTGATGCCTCATAAATTCTGGTGTTGGGATCTAAATTTACTCCCTAACTTGAAATGTTGAACCATTTAGATTATTAACCTACTATCTGCCTTTGTATTATGCTTGTCAAAATCCTGTTATCTGTAAGTTCTCAAGACATCCCCCCTCTTGCAACTTTTTGTGCTATAAAACCATACTCCTAGAGAGCTGGGGTTCTGTTCTCTAGCCAAGGGTTTTCGGGAGAGACAGTCCTAGACAGAATTACAAGCTTGCTTTAATTTGATTTAAAATTGGAGTCAGTGGTCTTGTCTTTGCGTCGTAATTTAGCAAACATCTACATTGTGTCTCGCTAAACGAGTGGTAGGAGTCAAGGGAGGAACACAGGAGGATGAGGAATATACTTGAGTACAGTTTAAGATATGCCAATTTAATTTTTTTCTTGTGGACATGTTCATTAAGCAGTTGCCTAAATGGTAAAGATTTTAGTCCCATTTATTTTATTTTATTTATCTGGGGGATTGAACCCAGGGCCTTGTTGCATGTAGGGCAAGCACTCTACCAACTGAGCTATAGCCTCAGCCTAAGTCCCAATTTTTGTGTCTCTCTAGTTCTTCAAGGTTGGTTCTGCCTCCCACCTGGCCATGTGCTTAATGGAGATCCAGGACTACTGCCACTGTGAGCTGGTAGACTCAGTCACTGCTAGGGAGGACCAGGCTCTTGGCAGCTTTCATTGTCCCCAGCACAGTGGGAACCATTGCAGTTCTGGCCTCCAAATCTGACCTGAATGGATCTTCCATTTTCTTCTACTTCTGGACTCAGATGAAATGTGTGTTGGGAGGCTGCTAATCCTAATAGCTTCCCATACCACAGAAATATAGAGAAGTAAATATTGATACGATAAAATCGGTCTAATGAGAAATGAAAGAAATAGCCAGCACATTCATTCTTCTCCTTTCTTTCCTACAACTTCTTGTTCCACAGCACAAAGACCTCAAAATCCTGTCTGGATGTGTCCCATGTGCATGAACCAAACAACAGTGTTGCTTGGAGGCTGTTGCCAACTTGGCCATATAAAATGTTGCTTTTGTTTTCCCTGATTTCCTGTTCTCCTCATTCTGGATTTTGCCTCCTGCTAGAATCAAACTGTATCTTTCTGCTTTTGTCTCAGGCTTTTTTCGAGTGAGTGTGGGTTATGACAATGGTTACAATCCTTTCACATGTATTTAATTGGTGAATTTAAGGTAGCGGTGGAAGGGAAGGAGGTAAGAGATCAAGTGGAGGCTGCCCTAGATTGATAGTAGGGCAAGAATAATTATAAGTTTTGTAAAATGTACTGAACATTTTTATGTCAATAAAGATCTTGAAAAAAATATAAAAACAATGAGTCCAGAAGAGTTCATTGCCAGCTTAAAGAATATAAATGGATCATTCCAAATCCAAAATCCAAAACTTTTTAGTGCCATAGTAGTTTGCTAAGTTTTTCCTTATTATTGTTATCATCATTATTAATGACTGTTGACTTTCTGTTTTTCTGAATTTATCAAAATGATCTTTAATTTTTTTTTCTTTAACATAGTAAATTGTTTTTATTGTTCTTTGAATGTTAAAACATTCTTTAATAATCCGAGTATTTTTGTGATGTATCTTTTTTTGACCATTTGACTTTATTTGCCTACTTAGTTTAAGATTTTGTTCCCAGCCATCCATGGGCTATGTGTGGACTGTTGCACATAGTAGCCTCCTGAGGGGACAGGTCTGGCATTGTGAACTCCCTATAGCACCCCCTTAGGGATTGACTGCCTGATGCAAGTGAACTTCCCCCTCAAGCTCTGCCAGAGATCCCACACAGCACCTGAGATGGGTGTGACCTGCCAATATGTCAGTCAGTCTGCTGACCCCAAGATATCACAAAGCAAGACTCCACCCTGGAAACCTTACTCCTGCCTTTGATGTAGTACCCCCTTAAATAAACCACAGGAGCCATTTTGTCTTTGTCTAGTTCAAGAACCCATGTGGACTAGATCTATTAGGGGCTTCACTTTTGTAAATATATTTCTGAGTATTTGTGTTTATCGTTTGTTAATTATTTAAGATATTAAGATTTAGGGTGGCTTAATTATTTGTGCTATTAAGATTTAGAGTGGCTATTTAGCGTGGCTCAGATTCCTCTGGGCAGAAGAACCCTCCAATGAGATGTTGGCCACCTTCCCCTTGAAAAGATTTGGTATCTATCTATGGGAAACATTGATTCTGACTTTCTTTTTTTAGTAATGTCTTTCTCAAAATTTAATATTGAGCTAGCACTGGCCTCAAAACAAGTTGGGAAAGTTTTCTCTTTTTCTAATCTCTGAAAGGGTTTGTGTGAGGTTGGCATTATTTCCTCTTTCAATATTTAATAAGACCTTGAGATCTGCATATTTTTTATGAGGAAACTTTGAATCATGAATTCAGTTTCAGTAATGATTTTATGAGTATAGTTATTTTTTTCCAAGAACTATTTCCAATTCATAGTCAAATCTATTAGCTTTGAGTTATTATTAATGTTGTTGGTTATTTTCATTGTCTGTGGGATCTGTAGAGATGTCTCTTTATTATTTATGATATTTGTGATTTATGCTTTTTCTCTTTTTTGATGAGTTGTATTAGATGCTCTTTGGTTTCAGTAAACACTTTGTAGATCTTGATTTTGAATTGTTATTGTACATTTGATTTCATTTTCATTGATTTTGGCTTTTATATGTATTATTTAGTTCATTTGTTTCTATTTGTTGCTACAAACTCTTAGATTATTTATTTTTTTGCCTTTCTTCTTTGCTAATACATATATTTAAATTTATATATTCCCCTTTTCTAAGCACTGTTTCTGCTTTATTCCATAAGTTTTGGTGTAGCATAGTCTCACAGAAATTAGATTCAAAGTATTTTCTAATATTAATTTTAACTACCCTTTTGAGTTTTGTTATTTAGGAGATTGTTTAATACTCTTTTAAAAATGTATTTAATATTCTTAGTATTCAGAAATTCTTTTCTTCTCTTTTCTTGATAACTCTAGCTTAAATGTACTAGAATTAGAGAACATACTTTCAACTCTAAAGGTATCAAGGCTTGCTTTCTGATGCAGCATATGGAGAGTTTTGGTGAATGTTTATGTGTATTATGTAATTTTTAGACATAGTGTTATTTGTATTGGAAATATGTAATGTTCACATTTTCTATATATTTACTAATATTTTATCTCTTATTTTTCTCTTGCTATACTAGAGATTGAATCCAGGGTCCCTCTAACACTGAACTACATTTGTATCCCTTTTATTTTTCTTCTGAGACTGTTCAGCTAAGTCACTGAGGTTAGCCTCATACTTGTGATCCTACTACTTCAGTCTCCCAGGCAGCTAGAATTACAGGCACGAGTCAGTTCCTAGCACTTATTGAAAGAAGTGTTTTAAAATATCTATCTCTTAGCTAGGGGAGGTGGTTCAGACTTGTGATCCCCAGTGACTTGGGAGGCTAAGGCAGGAGGATTGCAAGTTCAAAACCAGTCTCAGCAATTTAGTAAAGCCCTAAGCAATGTAATGAGACCCTGTTCCAAAATTTTTAAAAAAAGGGGGGGAGGGTCTGGGAATGTGGCTCAGTGGTTAAGCACCTGGGTTCAACATCTAGTACCAAAAAGAAAAAATTTTAAAAATTCTTAAAATAATATTTTTTAAAATTTTCCTTTCTTGTAATGTGAGGGCATGGCTTTTAGCATTACAGTAATGCTGGACTCATAGAATGAGATAGGAAGTGTTCATCTGCTTCTATTATTTGGAGAGATTTGGTCTCATTTTCTTCCTTCCTTCCTTCCTTCTTTCTTTCCCTCCTTCCATTCTTCCTTCTTTCCTTCCATACTGGGGTTTGAACCCAAGAACACTTTACCACAGAATTACATCCCCAGCCCCCTTTCAAAAGTTATATATTCTAAATTTCATAAAATAGTTTTTTCTTAACCCAAATATGTCTTTATTTTATACGTGCTCTTTCTAGTATTATTTGTTTATTCTTCATTTCTATTTTTCCTAACAATAGATTATTTTTTTCGGAAAAAGTTCCTATTTAAAATATTTTAAAAGATATTTTCACTGGTTGTAGAATCTAAGCAGTTATTTTCCTTTATCACCTTCAAGCCATCATTCTGTTGTCTTGCGGTTCCCCTTGTTTCTGTTGAGAATGTAGTTTAAATTTTAAAATAGTGTGTCATTTTCTCTGCCAGGTTTTAGGTTTTTCTTTTATCTTTGGTATTGAAAGCTTCAGTATTATGTGCTCCTTCTTATTTGACTTATTTGGTCTGTAGTTTACATTGCTTCGTCCATACCATTTTTCTTTTCTCTGGAGGACTTCTATTATTGTTTCTTTACAAAGCAGGTGTGCCGGTGAGAAAAGGTAAAGAGAAAAGGTAAAAACTACAGTGAAATATTACCTGCAGGCTGTAGTGTCTATTTCATTGTTCATTGGCGGGTCTTTATTTCTCCTTCATTTTTGAAAGATTGAAAGATGCTGGTACAGGACTCTAGGTTGATGGTGCATTTCTGGGTGGATAATATTGATCAGTTTTGGAAATTTCTCATGCATATTTTCTCTATATCTGACTTCTACCCTTCTCCTTCATTTATCTGTGCATTAGAATACATGATTGTAACCCCACAAATACCTTCTCTTTTCTGAATTTCCTATTCATTTTAAATCTCAGTGTTTCTTTCTAATTATTTTGTTGCTGTTGTTGCTGTTATCTTTCAGTAGAACAATTTTGTTTTCTTCTGACAATTCTGTTTTCTTCTGTGTCAAATATGCTGTTGACACACCTGTTTAGATTATATTTATGTGTATATATATATATACATATATATATGTATATATATATATATATATATGTATTAGTTGTAGTTGGACACAATACCTTTACTTTATTTATTTTTATGTGGTGCTGAGACTTGAACCCAGGGCCTTGCACGTGCTAGGTGAGTGTTCTACGACTGAGCCACAACCCCAGCCCCTTAGATTCTTAATTTAAGTTATAGTTTGCATTTTTAATTAAATTTTAATTCTCTAGTGAAGGTCTCCATCTCTTAATCCATTTTCTCCATCTGTGCCTCTCTATATTATTGTACAGGCTAAGCATAATGACTTTAAAATCTTTGTTTGCTAACTTACTATGTGGATGATCACTTTTGTGTCTGTTCATTTTCTTCCTCTTGGCTTAAAATCATGTGAGATATATATATATATATATATATATATATATATCATTATATATGTGTGTGTGTGTATACATATATATATATATAAAATTTATGTTTATATATAAAGTTTATATTTATATATAAAATTTAAAGGTAAGCATGGTATACCAAAATCTATAGAGCCTGCAGCAGATATTTCACTGCAGTCTTTATCTTTTCTCTGCTGAATATATAGAATGTGGCTAGTGATCTTACTCCAATCAGAGACTCTGCTGAGTCAAACCTGTGTTTTAGTTTTTGAACGGCTCTGTCTACCTCTCATTCATCAAGAGCCTAATGTGTAGATTTTTAGTGCCTTTTTGTCAGAGCCTGGTATATTCACTGGGGCCCTTCCCTGCTGGCAAATCCTGAACTCCAATTCTTATATCAATATCACAGCAAGATTACAGAAAGTAAATGCTCTGTAATTAGAAGACTTCTGCTGAGATTTATAGCCTCCCAAGTCTTTATGTTTCAGAAACAGGAAAATTCCTAGAGTGTAAAATGGCTTTCCAATGGTTTAGTTCTCCACCCTTCCCTTCTCATTGGAATCCTGTCTTCTCTCATTTCCAATTTGTGTCTCTTTAGTCCTATGAGAATGTCATAGTCTCTTCTAGTTTCTCTCCTTTAGCTGTGGCCCAAGAAAAGTCCAAATGCTCAAACTCTTAGCATGCACCTAGAATTGACAAAAGCCTTCATTTACAGAGTAGCTGCCCAAACATCAGCTTAGTTTTCTGCAGTTTTTCACTGTCCATATTCTTGTTTCTTTTAATCTTTGCTCCTTAGAAAACTTTGTGATGCTGTTTAAAAATATTTTAAAATTTTATTTGAAAGTTCTAATAGTTCTCACAAGGACTAGAGATCTGTCAGCTACTCTGTCCTACCTGGCAAGAGAAATCCAACTTACCATTATTTGAAGTGGAAAATGTTGATTTAGGACATCTTTAAGAAGGCCCTTGATTTTCCTAACGATCTCTAAGGCACAGAGATATTTTAACTTGAGCACAAGTATTGAAGTAGCTGACTTAAAAAGAAAGATGATTCCAGATTCCATATCCATGGAATTGAATAAAAGGAGAAAGAACTAAGTAACACATGGAATAAATATTAGTATGTTTTAAATTGTGTTAACACTAAATGAATGACATGAGATTATAGGTCCTATGATGACTTAATTATTTTTGCTTGTACAGTGAATTACCCTAAAAACATTGATGATTGTTGTTTGAATATATACAAGTGCTTGGGACTAGAGCTAGGAAATGTACCAAAAGATAATATAAAAGATCAGACAGTAAATACTAATGACTTGATGTCATTGAGACCTTTGGGCGTGGGGAAGAATTGTAGAATGTTATGTCAGAGAAGTGACAAAAATCTGAATGGAGAGGCCTTCTGTTAGAATGCTTGCAAAGTTTCCCATTTCTCTATAGGTAACTCTTCTTGGGACCGTTTATCTTATAAGGACATTTTATGGTAAGCAGTGTGCTGTGGTTTGGATAAAGGTATCCCAAAGTCCTATGTGGTAAAGGCCACCAGCTTGTGGCACTATTGGGATGTGGTGAAACCTTTAAGAGGTGGGGTCTGGTGGGAGGAAGTTATGCCATTGGAGACATGCCCTCGAAAGGGCTGTTGGGACCCACCCACTTCCTGTTTCTGTCCTCCACTTCCGCTTCCTCTGCTCTGTATTCCCACTACAAGGCAATATTTTGCCACAGTTATGGGCTAATCAACCTGGAATGAAACCTTCAAACTGTGAACCAAATAAACATTTTCTCTTTTTTAGTTGATTATCTCAAGTATTTTCTATTGTAATGGAAAGCTGCATATCAAACAGTGCAAGAAAAAACTCTAATGATGGAATTCTTAGGAATTCTTAGTACTCTGTAGTCATTTTAATATCTCTAGAGATATCTAGCTATACATATACATAGATATGTAGATAGATATAGATCTAGAAATACACACACACACACATACATCTGTCTGTCTATCATCCATCTATCTATGTTTGGTTTTGCTTATTGGTCATGAAGATTTGTGTTTGTGGTTGCACACAATGCTGAGGGATAGATTTAATTTGATGCCATACATGGCACCAGGTTTCGCTTTCCCTGGGTAGAAAGAAGTGAGCATATTGTCTGTGTTGCTCTTCCTTTCCCTTTCTACCTATGTAAACAATATTTGTGCCTGGTTTCTTTCACCTGGAAAAATTATAGTGCCAGATGACTAGAACAGCTGTTGGTTGAGGTGAACATCTGATTGTAATGCTACTTACCAATATTGCTTTGTGAAAAAGAATTTCCAATTTTTAGGCTATTGAATTCTATGAGAAGATGAGAGTACTACTGGAGATTGAAGGAAAACTTAGCTGTTTGTGAATTTAACCTATTTTTCAAATTGCGGAATGTTTAAACTAAAAGTGGCTTAGAAGTGATCCCTATATATAGAAGTCATTATCATGAGGCTAGGGCTGGTGCTGTAGCTCAGTAGCAGAACATTTGCCTAGCATGTGTGAGGCACTGGGTTCAATCCTTAGCACCACATAAAAATAAAACAAATAAAATAAAAGCATTCTGTCCATATACAATTACAAAATTTTAAAAAATAAGTCATTATCAGTGGTTACATTGTGTATCAACTGCATAATTTCCATTGGTTTTGTTAATCATTTTGTGATAATTAGCTTCTGGGAAACTTGAAAAAAACAAACAGTGAAATAAATTATTTTTAGTTCAAGAAAAATACTTCATTTTCATTCTCTGAAAGTGTGTTGTGAAATTATTGTCCTACAACTAGACAACAAGATGAATAATTTAAAATGTTTGTATGTTGACATAAGCACTGACAAAAGGCTGAGCCCTGGCCTTTGAGTGACTCAGTGCCTGCAACCACAGCACGATGGATGGATCAGGGACAGTTCCAGAGGTAAGTACATGGCCACCTGCAAGAACTGTGAAAATTTCCTGACCAAGTCTTGGCAAGGTCAAGCAAAGAGCTAGATTTTATTTAAAATGGATTTTATGGTAAATTCCTCCCAATCATTCAATAGAATTTGCTGGAAAGAAAAAAAAACTGGTTGATTACTTTCTTAGAAGTCATTTAAGACTCCAAATGAAGATAGTAGGCCCAAAGCAGTTAAATGGATTACCAGAAGATACACGCTGGTTTGTGATTGATTGAGAGAGTAAGAACAAGAAAGATAGCTGGCTTTCAGGTTTTCTACATGTCATGTGATTGTGACATCAGCATTCAGGTAGGTACAAAATTCTCTGTCTTTCATACTAGTTGTTTATTTTTAATTTTCTGATTTTCTGTTAGCTTCTTGGAATAATTCTACCTTATGCTTTGGGTAACTAAATTGACATCAAATATTTTATTTAGCAGAATTTCTGAACATGATATATGTCCTTCTTTCCTTCCCACTTTCCTTTTATTTTCATTTTTTAGTACTGGGGATTGAACCAAGGGTCACACTACCACTGAGCTACATCCTCAGTTCTTTCTCATTAAATTTCTGAGAATGGCCTTAATCTTTTGATCTCCTGTTTCAGCCTCCCAACATGTTGGGATTGCAGGCATGCATGACTATGGATGCCCCTCTAATGCTTTCTTACATAATGCCTTGGGAAAATAATTTACTCCCATAGTTTACAACAAAATAATGCCAAAAAACCCCACTATTCTCTGAAAATATTCTATGTTGCCTTGTCACTCATTCAGATACCCAGTTTACCTCCTCATGAGGATGCTTTTGTTTATTATATTTTAGGGTAGCTTTGCAGATACTTCTTATGAATATGCAAGAGAGTAAATTTTATACATTTGTACCAATTTACTTATTTATTGGTACTAACAATGAATTCAGGACCTCTCACATACTAAGCATACATTGTTTCACTGAGCTATGCCCGTAACCTTTACCTGTTGTTGTTGTTTTTTTTTTTTTTTTTTTTTTTTTTTTTTTAGTAGCTGCTCTATCAGGACAACAAACAATTTTAAAATATTGATGGCATGTGTCAAGAAACTTTGTCTAAGCTTTTTCACAGCAAAGGAAACAACAAAGAACATGAAGACAGAGCTTATAAAATGGGAGAAAATCTTTGCCACTCAAGGTGCCACTGCACCTCAGATAGAGTATTCATTTCCAGGATATATAAAAAACTCAAAAACTAACACCAAAAATCCAAATAACCCAATCAGTAAATGGCAAAGGAACTGAACAGGCACTTCACAGAAGAAGAGATATGACTGGTCAACAACTATATGAAAAACTGTTCAACATCCCTAGCAATTAGAAAAATGCAAATTAAAACTACCCTGAGATTCTGTCTCACTTCAGCCAGAATGGTAATTATCAAGAATACAAGTAACAATAAATGTTAGTGAGGATTTGGGGAAAAATATTCACTCATACATTGCTGATGGTACTGCAAATTGGTGCAACCACTCTGGAAAGCAGTAAAGAGATTCCTCAGAAAACTTGGAATGGGACCACCATTTGACCCAGTTATCCCACTCCTCAGCATATACCCAAAGGACTTAAAATCAACATACTACAGTGACATAGCCATATCGATGTTTATAGCAGCTCAGTTTGCAATAGCTAAACTATGGAACCAACCTAGGTGCTCTTTGATAGATGAATGGATAAAGAAAATGTGCTACATATACATAATGGAATATTACTCAGCCATAAAGAAAAAAGAAATTATGGCATTTGCTGAGTAAATGGATGAAACTGGAGACTATCATGCTAAGTGAAATAAGCCAATCCCACAAACCAAAGACTGAATGTTCTCTCTGATACATGGACACTAACACACAATAAGGGCAGGAGATGGTAGAATAGAAGTTCATTGGATTAGACAAAGGGGAATGAAGGGAAGGGAGGGTGGATGGAGATAGGAAAAACAGTAGAATGAATGAGACATAACTTTCCTATGCTCATATATGAACATATGACCAGTGAAACTCCACATCATGTACAACCACAAGAATGGAATCCTAATTGGAGTAAGTTATACTCCATGTATGTATAATGTGTCGAAATATATTCTACCTAAAAGAACAAATAAAAAAAAGGAAAGAAACTCTTTATCCAGTGTCTGTAAGTTGACTATAGTTCTTCTGGGTCCAGTGGAGATCAGGCAGGCCTGGGTGGGTTCAAGTCAAATCAACTCCACATGTATTTCTTTCCACAATCCAGGCTGAGAAAGCAGCAGCTACTTGGGCATGCTCTTATAAAAGATGGTTGAATCTCCAGAGAACCTAGCAAAAAAACCCACATTTTGCTTTAAATCTTTTCCCGGCAACTTACATATTCTCATTTCTACTCACATACCACAGGTTAAAGCAAATCACACAGCCAGTTAAGCGTCTCTTATGGGGTAGAGGCGCATATCTCAGGATGATAGAGGGAATGAATATTTGATGACTATTGACACTAATTATCAACTTAGTATGGTTAGTATTCACTTCAGTATGGTTAGCATACTTATGTTAGAGTTCACTTAACATAGAATTCACCCTTTTAAACTATATAAATCAGTAGGCTTTAGTATGCTCTGAGAGATACGTAATCATCACAATACTGTAATGTTAGGACATCATCCCCAAGGAAACCCTGTACCAATATTAATCATTTCAATCCCCCCAGCCCCTAGCACCCAGCTACCATTAATTCATTTAGTCTCTGTAGAGTTGCCTATTCTAGACACTTCATATTAGTGGAATTATGCAATATGTACCTTTTTATGACTTCTTTTGTGCTTTGCGTACTGTACTCAAGGTTCATCCACTGAATCTTGTTGTGGCATGAGCTGGCACTTTATTCCTTTTTATTACTAAATAATTTCTCGTTATACAGACATACCATCTTTTGTCTATCTGTTCATCAGTTGATAGATGTTTGAATTGTTTCCAATCTTTTCCTTGGAGGAATTCTGCTTTTATGAATATTTGTGAACAAGTGTTTTCATACAAACATATATCTTCATTTTTCTTGGGTAGATATCTAGATGTGGAATTGTTGAGTCCTTTGGTAATTCTGTGTTTAACAATTTGAAGAGCTGCCACAGTGTTCTCCAAAGTGGAAGCATAATGTTGCAATCCCTTTCAGTGAAGAGTCCATTTTCTCCACATCCTCACCATCACTTACTATCTGCCTTTTTTTATTTCAGGCATCTGATTTGCATTCCCCTGGTGTCAATGATTTTGAGCATCTTTCTATGTGCTTATCAGTCATGGATATATTTTCTTTGGAAAAAATAATTTCTCCACTTCTAATTGAGTTTTTTTAATCACTCAGTTGTAGGAGTTATTTATTTACTCTGGATACTAGTTTCTTTATCAGACATGTGGTTATGAAATATTTTCTCCCACTGTGTGGGTTATTGTTTCACTTTCTGGATGTTATTATTTGAAGCACAAAAGTTTTTAATTTTCATGAACTAGTATATTTATTTTTTCTTTTGTTGCTTACAGTTTTGATATTACAAGAAAGCAATCCCTAAGCAAATGTCACAAAGACTTACTTTTAATCTTTTTTCCTAGAATCTTAGAGCTTACATCTTATATTTAATTCTATCATCCATTTTGAGCGAATTTGTTAATGGTGTGAGATTAGGATCTAATTTCATTCTATTATATGTAGATACTAGTTGTCCTGGAACCATTGGCTGAAGAAAATCATTCTTTCTCTATTGAAGGGTCTTGCCTACCTTATCAAAAAACAATTGGTCATAGATGTATGGGCTTTATTTGAGGTGTCAGTTCTAACCCTTGTGTATATCCTTATGCAAATTCTACACTAGTCTTGATTTCTGTAGTTTTGTAGTAAGTGTGAAATAGGAAAGTGTGTGTCCTCTAACTTCTCTGTTTCAAGATTGTTTTGGATATCCTGGATCCCTTGAATCTCAATATAAATTTTAGGATTAGCTTGGATCTTGATATGGATTGCATTGAATCCCTACTGATTTATATACTTTAAAAAGAGTGAATTTTGTGGTAAGTGAAATATATCCCAACATAATTGTTTTTGAAATAAAACAACAAAAAACATTGTTATTTTCCAGAAAATTGAGAAAGGTTCAAAATCTTGGTAGCATAGTGAGCTGGTAAAATATGAGATATCTTTTCAGCTATTGCTGGTGGGGATGTATATGGACCCAAGAGGGAAATTTTCAATACCTGCCAAAATAAAGCATCTATTTTGGGTCCAACAATTCAACTCTAAGGTATTGATCTTGTAGACAGAAATTGTATATATGTGAAATAATGGATATGTGAGATTACTCACTGAAGTCATTGTAGTTTTAAGTGGAATTTATTTAAAAATTAGATATTAGTTTTACTAAGTCCATTTGTATTTACTTTTTTGATTATTTTCTTGTAGAGGACCCATTCAAGTTCTGTTGTTATATCACTCAGATTATCTTTAGAAACAAGAATAGAGGGACAGAATACTCATAAACACTTTTTTTCCCCATAATCCTCTCAAAAGAATCAGGTGCACCGGCATTGCAGTATAGAATATTTCTAATTAAATCAACCAGACCTAAGAAATTAACAACCACAAACATGAAAAAAAAAATTTTTTTCCTCCTTTCTTCAGAGGACAATGTGTTATTTATTTAAATGTCCAGGGTTTGAAAAATGTTCCAAAATAAATTTTATTAAAATATTAAGACAACTCATCCTTGGAAGAATATAAATGTCATTTCACAAGACATATCAATTTATCCTTAATGTGTATTTTTCCATCAGTTTTTTTCTGCAGATGTTTTATTTTCTTGTTTTCCATGTAAAAAATTTGTGTGACTTATACCTCTCTTCTGTTTTGCAAGATTTCACCTAGTTTTGTGTTGTGATGTTTCTCTTCTTCTCTTACCTAGCATGAACTTAATGCTTCTTTTGTATTTTCCAACTGTATTTTGTAGATGTTATATAACCCAGCCATGCTTCTTGGAACAAAATGGCTTAGGTATATAGCTATGTCTTAGTTAGAGAAATAAATAGCTCCCAGATGTGTCAAGGCCAGAAAATAAAGTGTCACCATGAAGACAGAATCATGATGAAAAAAATAGGGAACATCGCTCTCTACCCAGATCCAGGGTCAGTGGTCAGTGGTTTTGCTGTTCTCTCAATTATGCTGGGAATGGGATTATAGACAGGCCTTTGAGGGAGTTAGCTTAGAATACAAAGATCTCTTATTTTATTCACCAGGAGTGCTGAAATAGTGCATTTTCATTCACTCCAAACCACATTTCAATGCCACTAGGCATTAATCAATTCCAGATCACTAAAGGGTTCTGTAGATTACTAAATGGCTCTGACTGTCCTTGATAACACATTAGAGAAATAAATAAGGCAGTGGCATTATAGCATAATTAAATTCAACTCATGGGCAAGGTAAATAATCATGCTTTCTAAGCAACTTTCCTCTAAGAGCTTGTTACTGTCTCTTTACAACTGCACTTGGGAGCATCTAATGTTTGTCATCTATTCAGTCTCTCTCACCTTTTTAATATAGGCTATCCTGAGTGGCATCCCATTATTATTTTTGGTAATAGATAGAGATGGTGTTGTTAAGTGTGGACTTAGGGACCTCCTGGGCATATAGCATAAAAATAAAAATAAATATACATTATAAGTTCAAATGTTGTTAAGTGTGGCATTTCCATTGAAGAATGATATGAATGAAAGTTTGCTTGTATTTATTTAATATCTGTCACCTAAGGAGGACAAAGAACTTTATAAATATTGCTGTGAATCATCTATGCATCACTCAGAAGTGTTGCCAAATTCCATAAAGTTTTTTTAATGGTGATAATGCTAGTAAAGGCAATGACTGATATTTGTCACTTCTGGTTAAACATGTTCTCCAGGATTTTTTTTCCATTTAGGTGTTTTAGGAAAAAAAGGTTTATTTCATATTTTTCTAAGGTTATTTTATCAAGAAATTTAGGAAAGGAAGGAACAAGCTTCTATAGAGGTCTTCTGATGTGCCACACATCATACCAAATTATTGAAGGTATTATCATGTTTGATCCCCTGACAGTGCTATAAGACAAGTTTTATTTTCTCCATCTATTTCAAATAAAGGGATCAGTGAGATTAAGGTTACACAGCTCTAAAAGGAAGAAGTGGGCTGAGTCCTGGTTTTTCTCTTTCATGTTCCTGGTCTCCCCCTTGTAGAAGTGGAACAAAGAGCCTGCACTCAGAATGTCAGGAAAGTGGAATCAGGCTTTCCTGGCCTTGGAGACTCCAGGACCCTCCTGGTCCAGAAGATCACATTTCTGTTACATTCCAAAGTACTTTGTTTCCCCTGTAACGTGTTAGAATGCATTTCTCAATACCTTTACCTTTTCTAGGACAGAGGTCATTTCACTAGAAAAGGGCTTTCTGCCAGAAGAGGCACAGCCTGTTACAAGTCTGCTTAGCAAAGTTGATTAGAGGATGTTGTTTCTGGACCACTTTACTCCTCTACAAATGGATCTGAGCCTAGCACGTTCATTAAAGGTGAAGCTGTGCTTTCCGTTACTCTGTAAGCTTGAACAGGGACTGCTGTTTCCTTGGTCCCACAATTATTTCAAGACTATGCGACACTAGATAGCTTAAAATTTTACTATTTTCAATACGATATATGATGTGTATGCACTACGTTTACCTGACTAACCTGATCTTTTCTTGAATGAAGAAAAATTTCTTATTTTAAGACACTGAGATTTGGGGGTGAAGGGGAAATTCAGGACAACTATCTCTGCAGATTGTTCTTGACCTCTCTGTACAGCACGCCTTCCTCCCAGGTGTAGGGCAGGACCTCTTCTGGAATGAGGGCCTTATGATCTATTCTTAGATGATGTCCTTGAGAGAATTTTCTTATTGCCAGCCCCTAAACAGAAAAGTAGGGAAAGCTATTTCTAGATGTTATGGCTGGCTTAAGGGAAAAGGGGTCCCGGTCTCTGTGAGTGGTCTTGAGAAAGAGAAACTCTGATTTTTATGAATCATCTTCTGGGAGAAAGGCCAGTGGGAAAAAGAAGGGCAAGAAAAGGTCAGAGAGATTCTTTGCATCTGAGGCCCTTCCAGTGTCCTTCATTCAGTTCAAAGTCCTCAGCCTGTCATACTTTCAGGTATCATTTTTCTGAGCTCCAGCAATGTACTTATGGGTACGTTACATTAAAAAATTTTCTGACGTTTAAGTATCTTTACATTCTTGAGATAACCTTGAGAATATGGTACAGGAATATAGAAGCGTGTATTTGATATGTATTACATTTAATGAACTCATATTTTGCCTATCTTTTTAAGATTGTGAGATTGATCTATCATGTGCTTTTCTTGTCCTTGTACGGTTTTGATATTAGTGTATATTAGTTTCACTAACTGAAATGATTTCCCTCTTTTTCTATTTTCTAAAACAGCTTGTATAAGACAGATCACTTAACTTTTGGGTTTTGAGCAAAGGATATTTGCTATAGTTTGCATCTGGATTACCCCCTAAAGGTTCGTACGTTAATGGCTTTTCCACAACTTGGTGTTATTAGAAGGTGCTGGATACTATAATAGGTATGACCTTATTGGGAAGTCTTCAGATCATTGAGGATTTACCCTTGACGGGGCTAATGATATCCTAGCCCCTTCCTCTGTCACTTCATGACAGAAGAGTTATGCTCTGCCATATACTTCTGCTATGATGTATTGCCTCACCAAGAGTCTAAAAGCAAAGGGCCAACTAATCATAGATTGGAACTCCAAAACTGTAGCCCAAATAAATCATTTATTTTAAAAAGTTTATTATTTCAGAGTTTTTTTCTTCTTTTCTTCTTTTTTCTCTCCTCCTCCCCTTCCTCCTCCTCCTCCTCTTTCTCCTTCTCCCCCCCCCACTCCTCCTCCTCCTCCTCCTCCTCCTCCTCCTCCTCCTCCTTCTTTTCTCTCTCTCTCTTTCTTTCTTTCCTACCAGAAATTGAACCCAGGGACGCTGAATAAGTAAGCTACAATACCTGCCCTTTTTATGTTTTGTTTAGAGACAGGGTCTTGCTAAATTGTTTTGTACCTCACTAAGTTGCTGAGGCTGGCTTTAAACTTTCGATCCTCTTACCTCAGCCTCCCAAGCTTCTGGGATTATAGGCTTGTGCCACTGTGCCTGGCTCAGATATTTCTTATAGTGATGGAAAACTGACTAACACAGGAATGTAACAGAAGATGAAACTGGAGAGATGATGAGGTAGCAGATGATTCAGGAACTTGTGGGCCATAATAAAAAGTAGGAGTTCTATTGTAAGGACATGGGGAAACAATTGAAGGATTTAACCTACTGAACAACATCTTTATCTGATATATTTAAAATATGTCACTGGTGCATTAAGTGGTTAAAAATGGAAAAACTAACTAGTACTTAAGTAGCTGAGGTGGCTTGGGCCAAGAGGTGGAAGAGGAGGTGAGATAATTAAGTTATCTTGATGTGATGTTTATTTTGAGATATAATAATGAGACTATTCTATCCATATAACAATGGATTTCATGAAAGAGTATGGCAAAGATATTACAGTTTACTGGAATGTCGCCCAGATTTTTGCCTGTATAACTGGTTGAAGAATGACCTACTTACATGAGGAATTCTGGAAAAGGAATAACTTTGGGGATGCAGGTAGGGAAACTAGTAGTTATGTTTTAGACCTGTTTAAATAGAAATGGATATTAAATGTGATGGTGAAGATGCACCATAAGCAGTTGGAAATAATGTGTTCAGAGCTCAGGGAAGAAATTGTGGTATCATCAATGTATTGCTGGCATTAAAACTATAGAACTACAAGAGACCACCAAAGGAGAGAGGAGAGAGAGAGAATAAAGAGTCCCAGAACTGATATCTAGGGCAGCAAAGAAAGAAAACTGAGCTCATTCTCCCTGGTACTTCAGTAGCTCTCTGGTGTTCCTATTTTGGGTCTGAATGATTCTCCATCTACTTGAGCTGCACACATTCACAAACTTGTCAGGCACGATGTAGGTGCTTAATGAACAAAACTTTGAATGATTCAGAACCTACAGGGCTATTTCTGGGGCAGGTGCTTTGGAATCAGCAGGAATTCTTATAGATAGCTTCCCAGGCCTCTGTCTACCTGCAGTATCTCAATGGGGAGACTTTTTGTTGTCTCTCCTGAAAGAAGAAATGTTCTGCTTTGGACCAGAGTAGAATTGTATTAGTCATGTTTAGAAGTACATCTCATGCTTCTTTGGGATGGAGAACTGGGTATTCAGAATGGCCACATCTGGTAAGCACCACATATGTATCCCATCAGGAAGGGATAGCCTTAAGACAGGAAAAATCTAAAGGCCTGGAATGAGGGATATCTCACCAGAGGGGGGATAGTTAGTCATAAGTTCCAAATGCTGATCCCTCAAGTGTGTTCAGCTCTTTCTCAATATTCTAGTAACTAAACAAAACAAAAGGAAAATTTTTTTTGCCAATCAAGGTAAAAATGTTGGATTTAAGATGCTGGATTTAAAAGTTATGATACTCAGGGAACTCAGTGACATGTATTTAATAGCTCAAAAGGACAAAAATAGATGGCTCCAGGGCCTTGGCTTACTACTGATTTGTTCTCAGATGGTCACAGGTTAATTTGAAAACCTTGGAAAACAACCTTGAATAAATCTTACTTTCTAAATAGTTAATGGGCTTTATTAGTGAAAAGTAAATAACATTGATTTCCATATCTTAAAGAATTATCTCTGAGATGACTCATAATAAGAAAAGGAGTTCTCAAAAAGTAGGCCCAAATCTCCATCGCATTCCTCCACAGGACTCCTAAAGCACAAGAAGTAAAATCAAGAATCAATAGATGGGATTGTGTCAAACTAAAAAGCTTCTTCACAGCAAAGGAAACAATCAAGAACATGAAGAAAGAGCTGATGGAATGGGAGAAAATTTTTGCCACCTGCACCTCAGAGCATTCATCACCAGGAGATAGAAGGAACTCAAAACACTCACACCAACAAAACAAATAACCCAATCAACAAATGGGCACTTCACAGAAGAAGAAATACGATTGATCAACAAATATATAAAAAAGTCTTCAACATCTCTAGCAATTAGAGAAATGCAAATTAAAACTACTCTGAGATTCATCTCATTCCAGTCAGGATGGCAATTATTAAGAATAGAAGTGACAATAAATGCTGGAGAGGATGTGGAGAAAAAAGTTCACTCATCCATAGCTGGTGGGAATGCAAATTGGTGCAACCACTCTGGAAAGCAGTATGGAGATTCCTCAGAAAACTTGAAATGGAACCACCACTTGACCCAGTTATCCCAAAAGCACATACACAAAGGACTTAAAATCAGCATACAACAGTAATGTAGTCACATTGATGTTCATAGCAGCTCAATTCACAATAGCTAAACTATGGACAACTTAGGTGCCTTTAACAGATAAATGGATAAAGAAAATGTGCTACATATACACAATGGAATATTACTCAGCCATAAAGAAGAATGAAATTATGGCATTTGACAATAAATAGATGGAGCTGGAGACTATCATGCTAAGTGAAATAAGCCCATCCCAAGAAACAAAACCTGAATGTTCTCTCTGATATCCTGATGCAGACTTATAATAGGCAGGTGGGGAAGGAGGTTTGGAGGTTCACCAGATTGGAGGGGGGGAATGGGGGGAAGGAAGGAGAGATGATAATAGGAAAGACAGTAGAATCAATGGGACATAATTTTTCTATGTTCGTATATGAATACACAACCAGTATAACTCCACATCATGTACAACCACAAGAAGGGGAAGTTATATGCCATGTATGTGTGATATGTCAAAATACATTCTACTGTCGGGCATCTGGTGCACGCTTGTATTCCCAGTGGCTCAGGAGACCAAGGTAGGAAGATTTTTGAGTTCAAAATCAGCCTCAGCAAAAGCAAGGTGCCAAGCCACTCAATGAGATTGTTTCTCTAAATAAAAAACACTAAAAAGGGCTGAGGATGTGGCTAAGTGTTCGAGTGCCCTTGAGTTCTATCCCCGGTTCTGCCCTCCCATGTATTCCACTGTTATTTATAACTAAAAAGAACAAATTAGAAAAAAAATAAAAGTCTAATATTTAAAAAGAACTGGAAAAAAAGTCCTATGTCAAATGGATTGAAAGCTGAAAAATTTATGCAATTCAGAGAGACACTTAATTCGGTTTGCTAAGTTTTCACAGTACATTGCTTTATAGTCATTTAATCACAACAGTATGTTAGTGGTGACTAGTGGTAATATTCAAAGTTGGTATACATAATTAAATAATTTAGGAATAAGTTTTAAAATATTTTCTATAATTTACAGAAGTGTATTAAGTAGTTTATATAAACATTTCACTTCATATTTTTCTTTTGCTATTTTTTTCTTAAAAGCAAATTAGGTTGGTATAAATTCAGTAGTGCTAATGTTTGATTAGCGAGAAGAGCTAGGGAATATTTATAATTAGAATTTATAAGGTATAAAAGAATCACAGAAAAGGAGAGTAAAATAACTGCAAGTGGGTTTTTGGCTTGTGGAGAACTGGTGCCTTCTTATCCTGGACATGATAGAATTTGTATCTTTTGAGAAAGTACAAGGTGCTGGAATGTGCATTAAAGACCTCATGATGACATAAAATGTTTCTGGTTTTGCAATAAAAGGCTTAAGAAGCTTCTGCCATATTTACCCTTTAGCAAAGATTTCCATACCTATTTCCCATCTATCTGATATTCAAAGCTAAATAAATCCACGTCCCCTCATGAGGTCTTTCCTGGTAGATCACTACTGCCTAAAGAGAACTGAGTGAGAGAATTTATCATGGTTATCACTCATCTGTCATCCTTCACATCAATGAGATACCAATTTAGATTAAAATCACTTTAAGTCTTTATGAGGGAATAGGAGTATTAGTCTTCAAGTCACTTCTTCCCAGGTCATCTCATTTTGTAGTTAGATAACATGAGAATTGGAAGTAACTTCTGTGGTCACTAAAGCCAGCATCCTTAGTGTAGCAATGACTCCTCAGCAGCCTTTCCAACCTGGGCCATTCAGCTCTCCTCAGACGCCTTCAACGATGCTGTTCATTTCCTCATTAAGGCCTTTTAGAACAGCCCTAATTATTAGAAAATACTTCCTTGTACTGAACTAAAAACTGTCTCCCTGAAACTTCTACCAATTAGATTTAAATATGACCTCTGGGACTTAAAAGATTATGTATGATTCTTTTTCTACCTAAGAGTCTTTTAATGTTTTAAGATAATTGTTGAAAATCTCTGAGACCTTGTCTTTCATGAACAATATATCTCGTTTCTTCCAGTTGTCCAGTGCCTTTGAGCACCTGCACCTTGTTGCTTTCCTCCTGGTTCATTATTCGCTCCTTCAGCGAACACTTACCTTGCTCCTGCTGTGTGCTTGGCATGAGTGTGGGCACTGGGTGGACTTTACTACATAAGTAGTAAACTTTACTACATAAGTAAACTTTACTACATAAGTAGTAAAGACAGGACAAAATCCTTCTGCTTGTGGATTTCTTATCAGAGAGGTGGAGGAAGAATATGAATGAAAAGTTGATTCTGGAAGGTTATGTCCTTGGCACTTGACATCCATAAGATTCTACCTGTATCTACACAGAACAGTGTTGTGATGGGCCCAGTTTCTAATAACCCCATTCTATGGTCTAAACTTACCCACCGCTGCTTTTCTAGTCATGTAATCTCTAGTTTGAGATTACATTCATCTTTTTTGGGGGGCAGATGTATCATCTTTTTTTTTTTTTTACAAAAATATTGAATTTGCTTTCAATTGCAAACAATGAAAACCAAGGGTCTTTTTTCACTGAACTAATGTTTAATCATATCTTGTCCATCTTATACTTAGTGCTAATCCAACCCTTTCCCGTTGTCTTAGTCTATTCTGGCTGCTATAACAAAAATACCATAAAACTGGGTAGCTTATAAACAACAAATATTTATTTCTCATTGTTCTGAAGAATAGAAGTCCAAGATCAAGTTCTGGCAAATTCAGTGTCTGGTGAGAGCCAGCTTTCTCATAGATTGCAATCTTGCCATGTAATTTCACATGGCATAGGGAGGAACAAGATGACGCTCTATTAGGCCTTTTGAGCCTCTTTTATAAAGACACTAATTCTGTTTGAGAGGCCTCCACACGCATTCCCTAATCAGGCACCAAAGGTGTCTTCTCCTAATACCATTATTTTGGGGGTTAGGACTTCAATATATGAATTCTGAGGGGACACCCACACTGAGGCCATTTTACCCATGTAACATGAGTTTTAATAAATGTCCTTTCTAAACTTCATCTGAAATGCCTCATCCTAGGTCTTCATGGGTCATCATGTCATTATCTAGCATATTAGTTACTTCTCATGGCTTTGTGCCATTTAAGAATTTGATAGGTGGGCTCTCTGCTCCCTTCTCTGAGGTCCTGTGCCGAGGCCCAGTTAGAACAGGAAAAGTCTGAAGACAAAACTCTGAATCTTCTCCATTGAATCTTCATGTCTACTGTGTCCCGGTAAATTAATCAGAACTCTTTTTGTCTGCCTTTTTCAGCCTGTTTCCAGTCCAATAAACTGCTATTTGAGTCCCCATTTTACCCTTATGTTTGCCGAACAAACACAAAGAACCTGTGAAAAGCTTTGCTGAATAGCATATTGCTTTAACATAGCCCTCATTTACCAGGCTAGAGATCGTATTGAAAGAGGAAATGAGGCTCATCTGCCATGATGTGTGGGTGGTGGACTTACATTTCCCTTTAAGTGTTCAAGACTATTTCCTTTGCCATTTGATTAAGGCCTGGACTTGCCAGCATGACTGTAGGTTTTTCACAATCTGTCTGCAACTTATAGACCAACTTAATTTCTGTCGAGTTCACCCCAGCCATACCAAACTTTTGCTATCCATCAAACTTCACCTTTATTTGTACATCTGTAATTTGGAACATATTCTCTTATCTGCCTGAAATACTGCTGTGCTCTTCATCTTTGTCCATCTGGAAGATTCCTCACTCATTTTAAAGACCCATTTTAAATATCACCTTTCTCATGGAAAATGCACTTGACTCTCATCTCCATGTTTTCCTAACCCTTCAAAAGTACCTGCCCTTAACATTTTGTACTACAGAGATTTACATGTCTGTCTCTTCTACTATACTTTGCCATGGGAAAGGTTCCTTGATCCTCTGATACTACCATGATGCTTGGTATTCAGTAGGACAGCCTAAATAAGCCTGTTGACTTTTATTATGAAATTTCCTGTGGATGGGCTCTGGATACCAATTCAGTTTGTGCATCCATATCCTCCCTCATTTCAGGCAAATTGGCTTCAATTTATTATCTTCCTTTCTCCATGTGTTAGTCAACTTTCTGTTGTTATAAGAAATACCTGAGAAAACAACATTAAAAAGAGAAAAGGTTTATTTGGACTCACAATTTTGTCCGGTTCATGGTTTGTCAGTCTTATTGCTTTTAGGCCTTTGGAGGTGGGTAGAACATGATGGAAAAACATGGCATAGCAAAGTCATTCACCTCATGGCCAGAATGTGAAAAAGAAGAGGAAGGGGCTGGAGTCTTATTATTCCCTTCATGGGTATGTCCCCAATGACTAGAAGACCTTCCACTGGGCCCCGTCTCTTAATATTTTCTCATTTCCCAAGAGCACCATGGTCTGGGGTACAGGCCTTTAACATGAAAGCTTATGGGGATATCCTAATGGTAGGACCTCATCCTACTTTGAAAATTTGCTGAGAATTTCACTTTCAAATTCTCTCAGTTACAATGGTTGGGACTTTTCTGACTTGAAAGGATACCATCAAGTGCCTTTTTAAATTATTTCTTCCTTATCCTGGGTCACACACTGTGGGAAACACCAAGTTTAGAAGTTTAGAATCTAAAGATGGGGGGGGGGTGTGTGTGTTAAGTTCTGGCTCTAACTGTCCTGCTCTAACTGTCCTAGGTATGTGAACTTGAGAAGTGAATTCACTTCATCAAAACCCAGGTTTTCATTTGTAATTTAAGGGTTCATCCTTTCATTTTTATTATTATATATTTTTTTAAATCATTTCTAAGCTACAGGTTGTCCCTATTGGTTAAGAATTTGAAAATCAAATAGGAGATAAATTGCTCTCTGCTTCCATGGGGGGTCATGACCTCACTGACCCCATCACCCAGGTAATGGAGCTTTGGTCTCCTGTGCTGACTGGTGAGAGCACAGGCAGGTGTGTTCTGTTTTAATCATGCTTACTTCTGCAGGGACATGACCTCATATCTTGCTGTGTCATTCTGTTCCAGTCACCTCACCTTCTGTTATGGTTTGGATATGAGGTGTTCCTCCAAAGCTCCAGTGTTAATACAGGAGGCAAAATGACTAGATTTTGAGAGCCACAGCCTATTTAGTGGAATAATCTATTTGATGGATTAATAATTTGAATGGATTACTGGGTGATCACTGTAGGCAGGTGGGGTGAGGCTGGTAGAAGTGGATCACTGGGGGTGTGCCTTGGAGATTGTATTTATTTTGCCCCTGGCTCCTCCTGTACAGCCCCCACCCTCTCTCTCTGCTTACCAGTCACCTTGAATTGAGTAGCTTGCCTCGGCGGCCTTCCCTTCCCTCATGATGTGCTGCCTTGCCGTGGGCCCAAAGCTATGAAATTGGCCACCTATGGACTGAGAGCTCTCAAACTATGAGCCAAAATCAGCTTTTCCTCCTCTAAGTCGGTATTTTGGTCACAGCAACTGACTTAACACACCTTTGCCATACCCTGGACACAGTACACTCCTTGTTAGATACCTTGTTTTAAATTATTGTAGATATTGCAGCTTCCAGGGTCAGCCCAGCAGAAATAATGGTCTATTTCTAAGCCACTGTTTCTCCTGATATGGTCAACAGGAAGGCTGCCAGGCTGTCTTTCCAAATAATTAATTTTCCTTATGCTATAGTTTTGATCTTGAGTGTCCCCCAAAGTTCCTGGTCCCCAGGGTGGGGCTATTGGAAGGTGGTGAAACCTTTAAGAGGTGGGTCCTAATGAGAGATCTTTAGTCATTGAGAGTGTCCCTTTGAAGCAGATTGTGGGACCGAAGACCCTTTCCTATTGTTTAATTTTTTTTTTTTCAATTCCTGGTCATGGGTGAGAGGTTTTGCACTGCCACGTGCTTCTGCTATGATGTACTGTCCCACCACAGGCCTAAAAACAATAGTATCAACCGAATATGGACTGGAACCTCCAAAAATGTGAGCCCAAGTAAACTTTTTCGATTTATAAGTTGATTATATCAGATATTTGTTATAGTGATAGAAAGCTGACTAATACACCTTGGAATAAAAAAATTTGCATATCAAGGCAAAACAAGGCAGATAATTTGACTTATATTTTATAGTTCAGGAAACAGGCTTAGACTGGTCAGATAATTTGCCCAATGATATTCCCTAGATTTTAATGCTCAAACTTTTGACACCTTCTCTAGTGGTGTTCCATCACATCAAAAGGGCAGGAACAAAGTGGCAACTCTTTGTACTCCTTCTTGAGCATTATTCAGAATCTTACCCATAATATGTACTTGATTAATTTGCCAGCTACTTGAGAAGTGTATCACACTTAACAATTGGGTATTTTAAAAAATTATATATATATAATATAGTGGTACTGGGGTTTGAACCCAGGACCTTATGCATGTGAGGCAAGCATTCTACCAATTGGGCTATATCCCCACACCCCCAAAATTGGGTATTTTGGAAGTGCTCTAAATCAGAATTCAAACACCTCAACAGGAAAGAGTAAGAAATAAATACAGATGGACAAATCTTAGTTTTTATTTTTTTTCTTTTCCAGCTCTCTTACACTGGTATGGAAGTTCTAATTAGCAGGAAAATGGACACAGAATGGACAAAAGTATTGTAAATGTGAAGAATAATTCATTAATGAACATATCATACTATGAGTTATTGAAAGTTAACTTGGAAAAAGAAAGTGTTGCTTAAAAAATCTATCATTTGGGATAAGAATTGTAAAACCACATTTCATTCTTCATCCTGCTTATATCACCTTTAAATCAATTATCCTGGGAAAGGCCAAGGTAGTTTGGTTACTCCCTTTTAACATTGTTCTCATCTTTGTCACTTACAATTCTTTCACACAATCAAAAGCCTCAAATTAATAAAGTGCTTTCTCCCAGAAAATCAAAATGCTTTCTCCATGTTACCATTTAATTAATTCTCGAAGCATTCCTCTGTGATGTGGGTGTGTGGTGGGAAAAGGAATTGTTCTTTCCCTTTATGATGCATAGGAAGCAAGTTTGAAGAGCAGATCATCACTGTCCACTGTGGAACATGGTGCTAATTCAGTTCAGTTCAAGGTTTTTGGCTGGGTTCTTCCAGCCATCCTGTAGTTCAAACACCATTGTGTTCTTGGACTTATTCATTCAATAAATCAGCAGATCATTACTTGAATGCTTACAATATGTCAGATCATGTCTTAGTCACCAAGGATGCAGCAGTGATCAGAAGAGGAAATATCCCTGACTTCATGGGACTTAAATTTTTCTAGAAGGAGACAGATAACAAACATAGTTAAGTTGTACAGTTTTGTTAGAGGAGATAAATGGTTTGAAATGAAAAAAAAAATCCACATAAGGAGAAAGATGAGGGTAGGAAGACTATATCATGTTATATAAGATCAATACAGTAGGTCTCATGTGAGTGTCATTTGAATGAAGAACTGAAGAGAGAGAAAGAGAGTGATGTCTGAGGAAAAAGCATTCCAGGCAGGAGGAGCAGCCAGAGCAAATGTCCTGAGGTGGCAACATGCTTGAAATGCATCAAGAATCCAGTGGACAGTTTGGCTAGAGCAGAGTAAGGAAAAGGGTAGCACAAACTGAGGTCAGAAATGGCCACAGAATGTTACTGTAGGGCCTTGCTGGCATTTTAAAGATGTCTTTTACTTTGAGTGACATACAGTACCTTGAAAGATTTCAAGTAAAGAAGTGAGATGACTTTGAAATGATCATTCTGGCTGTTGGGTGGGTAATGGATGTGGAAGGGATGCAGGTGGAAAAACCAGTTAGGAGACCACTGCTAATGTGAGTTGTGATAAGAAGATAACTTTATCTTCTGAACTACATGGGAGACTCTTTGAGGACAAAAGTCACTCATGACATTTATTAATGTACTTTATAGAAATAGAAGAGTACTTCATGCACAAAAAATAAACGAGTAAGTATCTAATGAATGAAAGAAGGAGGGAAAAAGCAAATCTACTCCAGTAGGTCATAACTTGAAATGCCTATATTCCTAATGATTTACAAAAAAAAAAGACACTATTTCCTATATTTCAAAAACACAAATACGATTTATTTTTTTCCAAGGTAAAACTGCTGAACTTAGAAATAAAGTCTTTAAATGTGTTTTTTGGGGACTGGGTTTAAGTTACTTTGGGTCACTGGTCTTTAAATGCTACTCAAATGTTTTATTTGGAATGAAAATAATTTGTCTAATAAAATATTATAGAATATAGGGTTCATGAGGAAAATAATGAAATAGAGTTTTGGATGATAATGGTTGGGAATTGCATCATATTTGCACGTTTTCAAAGCAAGAAACAGATCAAAAAGGAAAAAAAATCCCTCTATAATATTTATGCCTTTTTTTTCTTATTTTCAAGTATAAATTTTTCTATTAAATGGGTAGAAAACACAAGAGAATATAATAAAGTCTTAAGATGGTTTTTGAGAAATCTAGTCTGATTCCCTCCATTTATATTTAAAAAATTAGTGTCTTTGAAATGTTAAGACCATGAACATAATTTTCCCAATATACAGTGACACAAATTATGAGGTGTATAATGAGGTTTAATGATAATAGTAGAAAAATGGTGAAATATGCTACTGCTTGAATCCTCTTTCTTAACCTTTGCCTGGCAATGTCACTGACCATCAACAATCCTTTAGGCAGTTCCTTTTGGGATGAAAATGGTGAAGCCTAGTGAACATGCCCAATTATTCTCTCCAAATTTATTAGTGTGAACTACATCAACTTTCCAAGAATAGTTTGAACAAAGGAAAGGAATGAGGGGCTGAAGGGCAAGAAGCAGGTTTTAGCCAGGGCAAGAATGTTAAGAAAATATTCAGAGAAGTTGAAAACAGGGAGTTTCGCTGGACACCTGAAAGATATGGGGAATTGGGGAAGAGCGGGCAAGGGGTCGGAGTGGGCGAAGTCATTTGGGATAATAATCTTCATCCTGGAGTACTTAGAACAGGGGATGGTTAGAAAAACATTTGTTCCTTTGAGTGACAAGTGACAGGGCCTGAGGAAATGCACTGTACACATGGTGATGCATTTGAAGAGTAGTCCTGATCTGGTGTTAGATCTTCTCTGCTTGGACAAAGTGGTTAAGAAGGCGCATGCTTAAATAATTATCTTCTCTCTCCCTCACTTTCCCTACACCTAGTCTAGCAGACAGATGATAACTATCTCAGGTATTTATAACTTCCAGACCTTGCCCCTGAAACCTGGATTCAAATGTTTCTTTAACAGTACCCAGGCAAAAGTGACCTTCCTCTTTCATAGCTTCCTCTTAGTGGCAGCAGTCTGAATAATAATGTGGGATGGGGGAGAATCAGTAATACCAGACCCTCTGTGAATATTGCTAGAGGGTGACAGTGGGCAAGAGAAAAGTTCCACTCTGTTGAAAAAAGCCAGAGGCATTAGGAATATTCCTCCAATATCACACATTTTAAGATTTTCCACCCCAGGCTGGCATCTCCAAATTCTTTCCCATTTCTCCAACTTAGGAGGAAACTATGAAAGCCTCAGGCAAACTGGGGGTGGGGGTGGGGTGGGGGCGGGAGTTGCCCAATGATCCCTCTGGTCCTGGACGTTCCTTCCAGTTTTAGGATATCTCAATATCTGGCCACCGTTAGTTAAGCATAACAATAATCAGTCATCTGCTTCCCTAGTACTGTCAGCGGAGTCGTCAGGCACGTGATGAAACCTGCCAGCTGCACCGAGTCTCAACCATCCATCCATCCATCCATCTACCCACCCACCCACCCATCCATCCATCGCCAAAGCCCTTCCTCCTTTCCGGCTTACACTGGGCGTTAAGCTCGGATCTCCGGGTCCTCAGCGGAGCGGGCGGGGTGAGCGAGAGCGTGGGCTGGCCGCGCCGGGGGCAGGGCCGCGCCTCTCAGGGGCTGGAGGGGAGCGAGGCTGGGGAGGCCCGAGCGGCTGGGCAGCGGCCGAGAGGAGCCCAACCTAGCCGGCACCTCCGGACGCCCCTGTCCCACGTGATTGTCGCCTCCTCCCTCCTCCTAGTCGCGCGCACGGGCCGGGCGTCTCGACTCCCGCGCGCGCTCGGCTGGTCCCAGTCCCCGGGAGGAGAAGCGGAGGAGGGAGCGAGTCAGCGAGGCGGCCCGGGGGAGCGGGCGCGAGCGGCGGCTGCCGGAGCCGCCAGTGTTCGGGCGGCGGCGAGGGTGGCGGTCGCCTGAGTAGTGAGAGCAGGGGCGGCGCGGCATCCGCATCCGCCGAGTGTGATGAAGCTGCCCTGCTTCGCTGCTCCGCTTGCCGCCAGCTGACACCGCCTGCACTCCGCCCGCCCCAGAGGGGAGACGCCGCGGGGCCGTGACCTTGGCCGAGAAGGTAAATAGAGGAGGAGGCGGCGCCACCCGGAGTCCTCTCGGTCCCCAGCCGGCACCCAGTCCTGGCTCTGCGCAGCTGGAGCGACCACGGGCACTGGGCGTCCGCCCCTGGGAGCTCCGCTCCGGGGCTGGGCTTCGGGCGCTGAGTGCACACCGCGGTCCACGGTTCTGAAACTGCTGCCCGGCTCCAGCAGTGCCTCACCGAGCGGGGCACAGGCGCGCCTGCCATTTGCAGCTGCTAGGAGAGCCAGGCAAGGGGACCCAGGGCTTGCCTGTTTCCTCCTCTTTCGCCGGTTGCTTTGAGGCTTCAGCAGTTAGGTTTCTATTCATGGTGGTCCAGGTAATTACCTAAAGATTTGACCTCCCATCAGTTCTTGTCCCTGGGACATATTCCGTTGAGTTTCTTCAAAGATTAGTCAAATGGCATCTGGACTGACCCAGTGAAGTGGGGTGAGCGGACAGGAGACAGTGGCTAGCAGTGCAGGCAGGTGAAAAGTAGGCGAAGCATATATACCCTGGCTCGGTGTGGGAGACCCAGGGGAATAAAGAAGCACATGTGCTGGGGAATGACATGGGGAATGGGCCTCTCGGATGCTCCTGCATGTGGCAGCTAGAAAGATGCCTGGGAGAAAGTGTGCTGCCCCTGGGTGTTGCTTTTCCACTCTTGGAAAAACACAAGCAAGTGGAGATGCAAGTATTGGGAGAGAAAACAACTCCCGGCACTGGCACTATGGAAATGGTAACCATGGGTTTTTAAGGTGAGCATTTCACGCTTTTAAAAATAAGTACCCAGAAAATGAAGTCAGTTAACACCGTAGGCCAATAACTATTTCTAACCCAACGATTTTAATTTCTACATTCCCTGGGGATACTGTAGGTGTGAGTTGTTATTTTTATTTTTAAAATCTATGTCCTGTGTCACTTCCTCCCAGCCATCCTTGGCTTGTAAGCATGCTCCATGTGGAGCTGCAAATATGAAGATGTATCGGGGAGTCAACCTCTTTATCATTGTCTCTAGTATCTCACTCAAGTCTCTCTAACCATTTGCAGGGCAGACTGGTAATTCTTGTGTCTAAGAGCCCACCAAGTTTTGGGTGACATGGCCCAGGGGAATAATTATGGGCAGACCAGCAACGGGGTGGCAGATGAATCACCCAACATGCTGGTGTACAGAAAGGTAAGAATTTCTTCACTTTCTTTGAAAAATGGAAACTTCTGGCTTCCTAGATGTTTTCCACCTATCAACTTTGTGGCCTTGTAGATTCTCCAAATCACCAAAGATTGTCTACGATACCTGAAGGTGATCGAACGTTCTCAATTGATACATAGCTGTTGAAACACAAGGACATAAATGAGATTTCACACACTTCTTGCTGATTTTTACATAGATCAATCTGTCATTAGCAATGACAGCAAGTTTGGGCATTCGGTGTATTTTGTTTGTTACAGGTTGATTTAATATTATCTATCATAATTTTGGAATCTTTTTAAATACTCCTCCTAAATGTTTAGGTTATAATACTTACATAAGTGTATCACATTTTAGAAATAAAAATAGACCACTTGCAGCTCTGTGGCAAGAGTGAATGTGTCTGTGTGAATATATGTGGTTTGATGTAGTTCAATGATTTTACTACTAACTAATCAATCTTAGGTTTTTTGCCTTACTCTTATTTTTGTTCTGTTTATATGATTTTGCTTGTAGATATTTATATTCTAGTGTCATATGCCCATTAAATAAACATTTATATCCCAGAGGAAT
Organism: Urocitellus parryii; assembly: GCF_045843805.1. Taxonomy (NCBI): domain Eukaryota; kingdom Metazoa; phylum Chordata; class Mammalia; order Rodentia; family Sciuridae; genus Urocitellus; species Urocitellus parryii. Next base: position 88,202,698 of record NC_135539.1, on the reverse strand, counting down.
TTCTTTTTGCCGTGAACACATCTGACATCTTTATGCAAACTTCAAGACATTGAGCCACTGTAATAAAGATGCATTTGGTTATTGCCCATGCTTCAGAGTGGTTGCTTGGGTAACTTCACTCTGGTTATAATCAATAATCTTACTAAGATTAAGGATGCTGTATTTTTTATGTAACTTTGTACCAATTGTTTCTATTGCATTTTATACTGGGATTGTTTTTCTTGAGCACATTATCTGGAGTGCTTATTGGGCAAGATTCCTTTAGTTAATATAACAATAATAAAAAGGAAATCATACCTTGAAACCAAGAAAATTGTTAAAGGTTTTGATTAGAGTAAACCACTGAAGAGTCCAGGATGAGTTTGCATTTGTTTTTTTTTTCAGTGACATCAGAGCTGATTATTAGAAAAGATGAAAGGCTGTGTGCTACCTGGATCTGCAGGAAATCAAAACTTTTTTGTCTGTGTAGCTCACAATCATTAAAAGGTAGTGATGTTTATGTGTTGGAGGGAAGGTTGTTATTGCTGTAAGGAGAAGATGCCTGGTTCCTGGCATTATGCTAGCTGTCTTATTCTTTAGCCTGTGGATAGTACTATACTGTGTACTTGTGAATGCAATTACATATGTCTGGGACAACACAATATGATGGGGAAGAAAAATAGCCGACCATTGAACTTTTAAAGTATTTCAGTTGAATAATGCAAGAAAATAATCCACTTGAGGCTAAATTATTACTATGGTATTTCTACTTTGGTTGAAATAACTGGATACTTGATTAGTTTAGAGTTGGGATTAGATCTGAGAAAAAACATTTTGGTGGCAGTTAGATGTTTTAAATAAGTCATAATATATTCTGTTGTTTGGTAGGACTCTGAATACTGTAGTGATGTGAGAATTTGAAATTTTGTTTTATGCATATAATGCAATGTGGAAAGTTGGACTTCTGGGTAGAAAGTTATAGTGGTAAGCTATTTGTTTTAGCTCAAACAACTGTACCCTCTCTCTGTTTCTCTATCCAAGATGGAAGGATGAATTGATTGGGAGAAAAAAACCCAGTTGTCTTGATTAGAAATAAACAATATAACATCAATCAGTATGTCTCATTGAATCAGTTATAATGAGAACCAAAAAATAAGACAGAGGTTTTAGAAATATTTGATTAATGTACATGAGCTTTATATTCCTGATTTCAAATTATTTTAAAAATTGTTGTATAGCTTTAAATTGCTATTAGTTATAATTTCAAGTTAATGATCTGAGATGACTTCAGGGAAAGAATCTAATACTTCATTTTTTAAAGCATTATTGTTGGTTAAGCTCAGAACTGTTGGTGATATTCATTGTTCCTTTCTTTTATTAGCTCTTCGTTTAAGATAATGACATGTGTCACTTATTTTTCAGGAAAAAAATATTTCTTTAACAAATCATTAGTGGAAAAATTAGCTCAGCTCAGTAAATTTTACTCATAATGCCAAACTGTGGATTGCTTGGTTATCCTTTTATTTTCTGAGCACTTTTTTGTGTGGTATAAATAATATTATATAAATAAATGCCAGATAATTTACAAAGAAACAGTTTTCCTTGGTTATCATTTGTTAGTTACAAAATCAAATGTTTTATGTCTTTGTACATACATACATCATGACAGTATGAATTTCATGGGATGTTGCACCTGTTTCTTATATTTTATATAGACTTCATTTAATATCTGCTTAGTAGATGGCAAATTTTAATATGAAGAACAAATTGGAGAGGGGTATAGGTTAAATATATGTATTAAGATGTTTTGACTGCTTCAGCTTTATAAAAGAATAGGGACTATATTATAATGTTTATCAATCAGAAAGTCAATCACAGGCTTAGAAAAGAACTCCAGTCTCAAGAGCACATTGCTCAATAATAGCAGAAAGAATAGGTGGAAAAATTGTTTTATTGACTCATGCCAATTTTCTACTTCTGAGTCACTGTTGAAGCATGGTTATTGAAAGCATGTTCTGAAGTAGCAACATACATGGTATTCTCACTTCTTCTCCCTTCCCCCATGCCACCTCTTGTTTATTTACTGCCCGAGATTGTCATCCACACTGAAGATGGATATGTGTTGTTTCCATTTTATCTTCATAGGCTATTAATGATTCTTCTAGACACTCTAGAGAGACAGGAAACAGTGAATAGTTAGCAAAGTGGAGTGATTGGAAAATCTGGGGGGTGTGGATTTCTTATTTGTCTGATGTCTCTCTCCGTCGTGATTATCCTCATATAGATTTTAGAAATTTTATCAAATATTGTAAAAATTCCAGGGATTCTTCTTTCCATGGAGAAGTCCCTGGAGATTTTATTGAAAAAAAAAAAAGCATAGCCGATAAAACTCTGATCATGCAGGCAGAGCAAATGGCATCATAATGAAGGCTTCAGGCCGTAGTAATGCTCCCTCAGATCAGGATTGGTACCTGTAGCTACATCTCAGATGTTTGCCAGTACCTTTTGGCTAATGTGAAGTGTCTCTCTGGAGTTCATTTGATGTCAGATGTATTTTAAAAATTCCTATGAGTGAAATATTTGACTTACCAATTCTTCAATTTATAATGTTGCCCTTTTCATAAGCAGATGATTAAATTAGAGTGGCTATTTTATGTATTTAAGGACATCTTACTTAAATGTGTATAAGATTATGAGGCCTGAATACTCTTATTCTTGGAGCTTTCTAGACTCCCCTGACAGGCCCTATCTAGATCGGACTGGAAATAATCCACTTCCTTGGTATTCAGCTATCTTCAACTTGTCTTGGAATCAGACCAGCTTCTTGAAGCATTTGTAGAGATGACAAGACAGAACTGAGGGTTTTTTTTTTTTTTTTTTGTTGTTGTTGTTGTTTTTTGCGGGGGGTTGGGGGGTAGGGAGTTGATGGATCTTAAATAGTACTCCCAGTTTTGATTTGCTTTGGAGGAAACTCATGTTTGTGGGGTAGTAATGGCTGTAAAGGACAGTTGAGCTGGAACCCAGAGTACAGGGAGACACTCTAAATTTGGTGTCTGGCCAGCATGCTGCCCACCAGACAATATACATCACTTTCGTCCTGCAGCTGACATTCATGCATCAGAAAAACAAAATTTCTAGGGCACCTTGGGGCCATTAAGTATTTCAAGTTGGCTGTAATGCTGGCTTTTCACTAGCAAGAATGCTCAAAATGTCCAACAATTTCTGATATTATTGCTGCAACCATTTGTGCTCCCAGCTGTCAGAAAAGAAAATGAAAATGTTTTCCTGTTTTAGTATCTTACTGGAATGAATGTGTTTGGGGAAATAGCAAACCTGTCCAGTTCACAATACCCCTCCCCTCTTCTTTCTCCTCTCCCATTCTTAAACTCCATTCCACTCTTTTCCCCTCCTCTCGTCTGCTTCTCATTCGATATAGTTATTTGACTTCCACTTGCTTTTATTTTATTTTTCTCAAAACAGACTTAAGGATAAATATACCAAGTTCACTAAGATATTTATTTTAGTTGTAAAAGAGAAAATAATATCCTTTACATCTGGAAGTATCTTTTGGAGAGAACAGAAGATACCAGTCTTGTTTGGGTACCTGCCTTGCACAGACACTGAGACAAGTACTTTTGAACATGGCAGCATGTTGTGGTGTCTCTCTGAAGTTCATTTGATGTCAGATGTTAGTATTTAAAAGTTAAGACTACTCCATTCTTGAAGAGCCTTTTTAACATAAAGGCACAATGGGAGCTGATACCCCACTGGGAAGGTCACTTGTGCTGATTGGCATTATGTAGATAGATGTCTTTGGAAGCTGTTTACAAAGTCAGCAGTAGATGTACCTGTGAGAAGGGGAGTGGCTTGATTTTTTTCTTTTAAAGAGACTTAGCCAAAGACATGACTAGTTTCATAGAGGTGAGTTAGCTGTCATTTTCTGTTATTTCATTTGTTATTACATTTGTCTGTGTAGGATAGCCACTCTGAGCAATCTTGGGAGTGTCAATATTTTCTGACTCAACTTCCATTGTAAAAAACAAGTGTTGACATTTTTTAACCTTAATTGTCTTGATCTTCTGGGTTTACTACATTTTAATAGTGGGAAGAACCCTTACGACAAGACAAAGGCCCATTAGAAAAAGGAAAGAATGTGTATAAATAGATAATCACAAACAACGTGGGCTTTTAAGCCCTCATATTTCCAAATTAGGAGCTCAGATGGGAGACAGGCAAATAGAAATTGTCTTACCACTTTTGAAAAATTCTGAAATGGAGCGTCTTCTAATCGGTTATTTGAAAAAAAAAAAAACTTTTTGAACAAAGAGATGCTGTCTACCATAAATATATTTAGACCTGTCTTTCCCACAGTGACACAAATACTGACATGTGCCCTGAGTTAGGACAGGATCATCATTTATGACATTTCCACTGGGAAGTAGAGAGGAGCATGTTATACATTTTAATGATGAATTTTGGATAATAATTAACTTTGAGTTCAGAGCAGGAAAGCCTTCATGGTTGAGCTCTTTCCTCACCAATTGTTGGTTGTCAGTGCTATTTGTGGAATTAAGATAAGGATTTGAGGCTTGAATTTTATTTCCTTCATTTCCCATCTCCAATCTCTCTGAATCTAATTGATCAGAGGGAAGTGCAGATATACAAAAGAGATACTATCTAGGGATTTTATTGCCTTCTAATAGCCTTTGTGGTTCTGTTGAGTGATGGAAAGCAGGATATTTTTAGGTGGTGTGGGTGATAGAATATGATCATTGCAAAGAATATGAAAATAGTTTGGATTTGGACAGTTTAATGACCTAATAAATGTAAAGTCTCCTTGAAAACAGGATTGTGGAAAAAAGCAACCCAAAGAATTGGCCCGTGCTCTGCACTTTCATAGCAGTGATAAGGACACATTTGAAGGTAATGGTTGCAAAGACTTCTATCTTATGAAATATCAATCTAATTATGAAATAATTGTAAATGATTGAGTGGGTACCTGGTTATTCAGGAAAAATGAGTCCTGCTTCTTTCTGCCATTTGCCTGGGGCATATAAAAATTTCATTTGCTACCTTTTTAATTTTCTTGTATCTAAGTCAATTAACAAAAGTCTGAGAACATTAGAATTCTAATAGAAAATCATGAACTTGCTGGTTCATTGAAATTGCCCACCTGGTCTAGACTAGAAAATGTTTTGGCTTTGGGGCCTATCTAGAAAGATGCACTGTTACTCAGACTTCTGGGAAAAATGTGTAGAAAAATGACGAGCTTTATGACATTAGCTGGGAAGCCTTTCATTCTTGGTCTTTTCTGGTGATTAGCAAGTAAAATTTTTCTTAAAGAGACATTGTACTAAGAAGCATGAGAAGCATCATGTGTAATGAAGTTGTACTTTATCATGTGTACTGAAAAAAAAGTCTTGATCTTTTTTTTTTTTTTTTTTTTTTTGTGTGTGTGTGTATGGTACTGGGGATTGAATTCAGGGACACTATATCAGTGAGTTATATCCCAGGCCTTATTTATATTTTATTTTGAGATAAGATCTTGCTATGTTGCTGAGACTGGCCTTGAACTTGTGATGCTCCTTCTAAGTTGCTGGAATTACACATGTACACCCCTGAACCCACCAAGTATTATTGGTAAGGTTCAGCTCTGCTACTGTTTAGTTGTGTGGCTGTGAGTTAGTGACTTAACTCCTTTCATTTCAATTTCCTTATCCATGAAATAATGAAACATTGAAATGGTTTCCTTCATAGATTTGTTTAATGATAAAATGAGTTAGCTTTGGGAAAGCATGTTACATTGAACCTAATGTTTTTTAGGTCTTCAGTAAAGCCCATTATCATCATTAATAATATTTTTATTGTCTTATTACTATTTATTTGACAAAAATTGCTAAACACTTTGTGCCAGGTAAGTTATGATACCTGCTTTATTTTTGATTAAGACAAAATAAGTGAAAAATTTTAGCACCTCCAGTTGTTTCTTGCTATAGTATAGAGACAGATTTTGTAGGATGCTTTAATAATATCATTTTATGACTCTTACAGTGTCCTGTCTTATTGTTTAGCTTCATTTAGCTAGCTTCTTCTTAGTAAGGTCTTTGAAGTTGTATCTTTCATATCTTTGAAATCTGCAGTGTTGGATATCATGTAAACTCGACAAAGCCTTAGTACCCAGGAATTTCAAGGGTAATAGGGAACTCAGAATTTATCTACTTTTTCATATTATACACTATGTATTTTATTTATTATTTTTTTATACATAGTAGTTGGGTTCTTCCCAACAAACTCACACATGCATGGAAATCAAATTTAGTTCATGATCCCTCTTTCCCTTTTCTATTCTCGTACTTGTTTTCCTTTTGCTCATCTATTAATTTTATTTGATGGGTTCTTTATATTATCCCTCCCTCTTTCCTTTATTTTACTTTAGCTTCCACACATGAGAGAAAACATTTGACCTTTGAGTTTCTGAGTTTGGTTTGTTTCACTTTACATGATACTTCAAAAAACTAGGGATGGACCTACCATATGACCCGGCTATCCCACTCCTTGCTATTTCCCCTGAAGATCTAAAATCGGCATACTCAAACAATACAGCCACCTCAAGGTTTATAGCAGCACAATTCAGAATAGTTCAGTTATGGAATCAATCCAGATGCCTATCAATAGGTAAATGGATTAAGAAACTGTGGTATATATACACAACGGAGTGCTACTCAGCCATAAAAAAAGAATGAAATTATGGCATTTGGCAGTAAATGGATGGAATTGTAGAATACATGCTAGATTATGAATTTTAAGGTCAGAGAAGTAACATGATTTGTCTAAGGTCACACAGCTTGAATTCAGGTCTTTATTGTCTTTGTATGTGTATGCTTACCTTCTAAATAAATAAATAAATAAATATGTTAAGTCTTTGTGTTTGTAGCTTGGCATCTGTGAGTGATCAGCATCCTACTTACTGCATGGACATCTCTGGATGCATGCAGCAAGGTGTCTGGTCACTCTCTGTAAAGAGGTCAGATCCTTTTTTCCTTTGACTTATACTTTAGCTCTCAGAGCCCCAAGAATAATCAGATTGGGGACTTAGTTTGACCTATTCATATTGTAGCTCTGTTTTTATTTGATCGTAGCTGATAAAGATCCAGGATTTGATGCTCTGTTAGTACTGTTTAATGGAAATTTGTATCATCCTGGAAATATTCAAATATGCACTGTGAGTATTGTAGCCAGTTGCCTCATGGTGTAATTGTGCACTTTGAAGTGTGTCAGGTGTTACAGTAGACAAGCATTTAAATTGTATTTCATTTTAATTAATTTAATTTTAAATTTCTATGTGGCTAGTGACTATTGGGTTGGATAGCATAAAGATATGAAATAAAGAACCTTAGAAAAATAGCATCATGTGCAAGAGAAAAATAAAAGATGTTGTATTTATCCTAGTACGTGGTATGTGCACTTAAGATAAGGCTGTGCTCAAGAACTGATTTTTTTTTTAACGGAAATACAATAGAAGTAAAATTGTAAAGGAAGACTATGTCCTAATGTAAGGGAAAGGATGATATTATCATAAATAATATTGACTATCTACTCAGTTTATGCTTTTTTGTTTTTTGTTGAAACCTGTAGTGGTCTGAGGTGGGTGGCCTTCCTAAGGTTGGATGCTAGAAGTTATCTTTCAATAAGACAAAAGTGTACATATGCAATGAATACACCATGCAGGGTACCTTTAGGGGTCTGTTCATGCTAAGTGTTTTAACTAATTTCTATCTTGTGTGATCTCAGAGATGCATTTTTGCCATTCTATTTCCTGACAAGACTGAGAAGAAATCTGGAGATAATGGGAAAAGGGATTTGAAATGAATGATATCCTTTTTGGGAATTAAAATTGAGGTTTAACTCAGTGACTTGGAAGTCTGAGGCAGGAGGATTGGAAGTTGGAGGTCAGCCTGGGCAACTTAGCAAGAACCTTTCTCAAAATAAAAAGTAAAAAGGGCTGGGGATAGAGCTCAGTGATAGAGTACCCCTGTTTTCAATTCCAATAAAAATAAATAAATAGATAAATAAGATTCTAGGTATAAAATAATACATTTTTATAAAATTCCCTTCTCTTTTTATGTTTCAACACTTTCAAAGGAAACTTATGTGGAGTAGTGAATATGGAGGGTGAGAAGACTCGAGGTCAAAAGGGATAGATGTGAATTCTGAGCCCAGGTCTGACTATATGAGCTTGGGCAAGTTTCTTCTTTTTTTTTTTTTTTTTTTTTGCCCAGGGCTGAGGACCAAACCCAGGGTCTTGCAGTGCTAAGCAAGTGTTCTGCCACTAAGCTAAGTCCCCAACCCCTTGAGCAAGTTTCTTAACTTCTAATGTTTTGCAAGAACAAATTTTGAAAAACATTTCCTGACAAGTCTTCCTCTCCTTTCTGAGTGTTCCCATGTCTTATGGACATTTAGAAATCCAGTTGATATGATTTCCCATTTGGTTATTGTTGGAAGATGTCAAAAAGTGTATAAGTACACGTGACCTTTGTTGGCCACACAAGCTCTCAAAGTCTGCCAAACTAGCTCAATAGAAAACTTTTCTCTATACAGAAGTCTGTGGAAAAATTTTACAGTTGATGCATACAATGATGTGGGCTAGAGGATTTTGAAGAAAGCAAAGTTCCATATAGAGAGGTTTCATTAATCCTAATGTTATTAACACAACATTCATAATAATATTACTAATATTTCCTTCAACTTTTCCAGGTTCATTTCCTCTGGAAATTAATGTCATTTGTCACATGTTCTAAGTTTTATGTTTAGGATTTTTTTTTTAGGCTCTGCGTTAATTAAGTATTGAGTACTTAGCGTATGTCAGTTCTTTTACTTATATGACCATTTTTCCTTAAAATAACATTGCTTGTTGGTTATTAGTATTAAATATATATATATATTTAAATAACAAAGTTGAAAACAGCCTCAAGAGCTCTGTGAGGGTGGAGGCACTTACTTTGCTTTGAGGTATGCCAGCAGCTCAAATAATTGCACAAAATAGGTGTCCCTGAATATTGATGCACAAGTAAATGAATAAAAAAGTGAAGGAAAAAAATGAACTCTTGTCTCTTTATAGTGTTTCTGTCTGGATTAATAGGTGCATGGAGAAGACTACTCAGAGTTCAATTTCATTCATTATATACACCATTCAGTCTTGACTGGTGTCAAGCAGCTATGTCTATGGTAAACAGAACACAGAGTTGTAGACAGTGCAGACACAGTGTTGAGACATCTGTGAGCTTATTTTACAGTGGTAAACATGAATGTCAACTGATCAGAGGCTGAAAAAGAGAAGAACTGTGTAATGTGAAAATTTGGTTTGGGTCATCTGGTTTCTAAAATAAATATTATGTTGATGTCTATCTTCTGTCTACAATTGTAGTGCCTCACAGACTACGCAAGGTCTAACAGCTATTGAAAGTTAGTAAGGGATTATAAAATGAGCTAACCTAAGCGAATGTTGAAAATCCTCAGGAGTTTACTGATACAGATGAGGCAGGAGTGTTGATCTTATTTCTTAGAAAACCAGATAACTTTTTGTAGGCCGTCCATCAGGGCTTGTTGGTTTGAATATGAGATGTCCATCCAAAACTTTTGTGTTAACGCAGGAACGCTCATAGCAGGCATGATTAGATTATGAGTGCTGTGACCTTATCAGTCCGTCCTCCTTTGAATGGACTAACCAGATGGCAACTTTAGGCAGCCAGGGCTAGGCTGGAGAATCCTCCTAAAGGGTTCCTCATCTCTGTGTCTCCTCCCCCTCTCTGTTTCCTGGCTGCCAGGACGGAAGCATCTTCCCTCTGTCATGCTCTTCCACCATGATGGGCCCTCATCTTGGGCCCAGAGCAATGAACTTGGCATACTGTGGACCAAAACTCTGAAACCATGAGTAAAAATAAAATTTCCTCCTCTAATTTGTTCATATTAGGTATTTTGGTCACAGTGATGACAACCTATCTAACACAGGCCTCCCTGATTCTGGCAATTCGGGATTGATTGATGAGGCTGTTTAAATTAGCTAGCAATAAAAGTGAAACAGGTACTCTTATAATTAGAGAAGTGTACTTGTATTTTAACGTAAAGGTTTATAGCCAGACTGCCTGGGTGAAAATGTGCTTCATATGAATCAAACTACTTTACTCCTTTGAATCTCAGTCTCTTCATCTATGGGTTGGGGATGAGAATAATAGTTCATTGTTGGAATTACATGAAAAGCCAGGATAAGTGGGACTCCTTCTCTATGTTGCTATTAATTATGGATGCTATTTAAAATGATAAGGACTTGGATTTCCTTCCAAATGAAAGTGATGTCATCTTAGGAACAATTTCCCTTTAAAATTGTAGATATACATATTTTAGAGTTTGCTACCTTTCATTGACTCTTTACGTGTTGTTTTAAAATGTTGTGTATGACAATTGTACAAGGAGTGTAACAAGTTTTTATTATGGCACAGTTTAAATAAATAAAAAACAGGGAAAATAATATAAAGAGCCTTCATGCATCCATCACATCATGTCAATAATGATTAACCATGGGCATATTTTTTTTTCATGTATACTTCTTCATTTCCTCTATTTCCCTGTTGATTATTTTAATGCAAGTTCTAGAAAATATATCATTTTGGATACAAATTCTTTGGCATATGTATATGTGTATTAGATATAATTTTTGATACATATTCTTTATATATCATGTGTAACATATATGTGTATATATAAATCTTCCATATTTTCTCAAAGAAATATGTGTGTGTGTGTGTGTGTGTGTGTGTGTGTGTTAAAGAACTGAGATATTCTTTGGTACTTTTAAACAGCATAAAAGTAATAAAATGATAATTTCTGTATTTTTTTCTTGAGTATTTAGAATAATGGCACATCTTATATTATGAGCTTTTACATTTTTTCTTATTTTTCCAAATATGACTATTGTTCTTTATCTTTTTTGATAAAATATGTATAACATGAAATGTACTATTTAAACCATTTTTTAGTCTATAGTTCAGTAGCATTTTATATATTCACATTGCTATACAATTATCACCAGTATTCATTTCTAGATTTCTTTTCATCATTCCAAACTGAAGCTCTGTACCTATTAAATAATAACTCCCCATTTTTTCCTCCCCCTGAGTCTCTGGCAACCATCCTTCTAGTTTCTGGCTCTGTGAATTAAACTACTCTAGGAACTTCGCACCAGCAGAAATACACAGTGTTTGTCCTTTTGTGACTATCACTCAGTGTATCCTAAGGTTCATCCATTTTGCAACAGGCCAAATTTATCATTTTAAAGTCTGAATAATATTCCTTTGTATGTCTGGACCACATTTTATTTATCATTATGTCCCCTCCATGGGCACATGGGTTACCTTTACCTTTGGATACTATAAACAATACTTCAGTGAACACAGGTGTACAAATATCTGTTCAAGTCCCTGCTATGAATTTGTTTGGCATATACTCAGAAGTGGAATACCTGGATCACATGACAATTGTACTTTTGAGGAACTACAATACTGTTTTTCACAGCAGCTGCATAATTTTCCTTTCCTGCAAGCAGTTTTCTAGGGCTCCACCTTCTCCACATTCTCACCAGCATTTGCTATTTTCTATTGTTTTGTTAATAGTCATCCTACTGGATTCTGGGTAGTATCTCATTGGGGTTCTGATTTGCATTTCCCTAATGATTGGGCATCTTTTCATACTACTCATTGACAATGACAATTTGTTTACCTTCTTTGGAGAATCCATGAGCTTAATTTTAAAAGAAAGGTTGACTTGTCCTTGATTAGGAAGAGCTTGATCTAGGGGCTATATGATCACTTCGCTCTCTGTCTAACCAAAATTCTGTTATTTTTGTTTGGATTCTTAAGATAGGTTTTTCTTGTGAGGTATGTGTGCTGGGGATTGAACCCAGGGGTGCTTTTCTGCTGAGTCATATCCCCAAGCCCTTTTTATTTTTATGGTGAGACAGGATCTCACAAAATTGCTGAGGCTGGTCTTGAACTTGTGATCTTCCTGCCTCAGCCTCCCATGTTTTGGGGACTATAGGTATGCACCATCTCACCCTGCATGAGATAGGTTTTAATAATGAAAAGGTCTTTAAATTCTTTGTTAAGTTTTTAAATTGCCTTACATTTACTTATTAGGTCAGTGTCCAGTGTCCAGTACGGAAAGATGAACTCTCAGCCATAAGTTGATTTGTAATTACATTAGCAATTGAAATAATTTTATGGAGGGTTTATCTCTTCGTGCAGCACACTGGTTAACTAATGTTACTTTCATTTACTGAAATCTCCTTTATTGTCATTGAACATTAAAATCATATTTGATGAGGACAGTATTTTTACCTACTAGTGTGCTAATGAGCCTAATATTTTTCTCGTTGTGCTTCTGATGAGATTGTGGTGGTGTCCACTAGTTCACTAGTACTCTTATTTCTAGCTGACTACTCTCAGGACATTGTAAGGATTAAGATTTCCTGCCTGTTCAAGGTGGTGTGGCTTTGAATTCAGGCTGTGCCATTAACCAGCTGTATGACTTGGTCAAGTTGCTAAAGCTTTTCAAGACTTACTTTTCTTATCTGCAAATTGGAGTAATAACTGTACTTTCCTCATAGAGCTGCCGTGAGAATTAAGTGAGCAATGACTTAGCTCAATACTTGGCACTCAGTGTCAGCCATTGTTACTGCGTTCGTCTATTTCTTCCTTTTCCTCTCTTTTTCCCCCTTTTTCTTTCTTTCCTTCCTTTATTTCTTCTTTTTCTATTTCTTCTTTGCTTCCTCTTTTTTTTCCTTTTGAACCACTTTCTATCCTAATAGTTTAAGGAAGAACCAGCATGTAAAACACTATTGTTATTTTCCTATCCTTAGTTTTCAGGGTTTTAGTTAGAATGTGAAACTCAATAATTGACCCTTTTTGCTGATGGTGGTCATGCAACTTAATTATTAAAAAAAAATTAAGATAATATACATTGAAAGCAACTTTTTTTTCAGGTCTTGAATCTAACTATTCCTGGAAGTGTTGGAATGAAGCAGGCAACCTACATTTCTTAAAGAATCTTGTAAATGCTTTCTGGAATTTCCCAGACTCTCAAAATTATTTTATCATTTGTGTCTTTCTTTGGCTTTGTTTAGTATCATCATCTTTTTATTGTCAGTGCCTTTAAATTTGTTCATTATTAATGACACTAGAGCACTATTTATTCTGAAGGTAAGAAGAAAAGGTAGCTGATTATTACTATTCCTTTAGATGAGTGTAGGAAGATTCCACGTGGATCTTTCCTTTTATCTTAAATCTCAATCTTATGGAGTTATTTTACCTTTTCGTAACATTTCTTTTAACTGATCTGAAGTATTAAGCCTTAGTATAGATCATTTGGGAAAAGGATTTTAATGGCTTCAATCAAAAACAGCTTATCTGTTGGAAGTGGGTTATAACTCTTCTCATTAATTAGCATTGTTTATACCATGTGATATTCTTGCTCTGAAAGTTTATTAGAAGCTAATTAATTTACTTGCTTCATATTGATTTGACTCAAAGCTCATTGTCACTACATAAAACTGTGGTCATGCCTTCCTTTCTGCTTCCATGGTAATAGCACTCCACATTTTCATCTAAGCACATACCCACTAGGATTAAGGTTGCGTTTCCTAAGCTCCCATGCAGCTGTGCAGTCATATGATATATTCTGACCAGTGGAATGTAAACAGATGAGTATCTGAGAAAGAAAAGGGTTGTGCCTATCTCTCCTCCCTTCCCTTCCTGCTGCCTGAAGTACAAGCATCTTGCCCAGGTGGAAGCTGAGAGTTCATAGCAGAACAGCGAGAGTATGAAATCACTGTACTGACCCGATCTGTCTATACAACTTTTATGTTAGCGAAAACTCAACTTGGGTCTTCCTTAAGATATTGTGTTTGGGGTTTTCTGTCACTTGTGATTAAACCAAATTCTAACCAAATCACAACTAGATCCAATGCTTTTTATTTTTAATCTGTAAGATAGTAATAAGAGTGTTATTTAGAATATTTTAAAAGTTTTATTTTAAGAACTATCTGTTTGCTTTCTAGGAACAAACTTAGTTTCTTTTACTTAATGCAACCGAAAGACGGACAAATTAGTTATGCATTTTGTTCAATTTAGCAAATATTTATTGAATAGTAATTACTGTATAAGAGTTTTCTAGACATGTCAGGGCATAAAGAATCAATTATGATAATAATGTGCTCTTTGTCAGAGCATCACACAATCCCAAGATTGGAGGATCAAGAGAGTTACAAGTAATTTTTAGTTTTTGTGTATATACCTATATCTATATATATATTAATACATTTACAGATGTAGATATATAAAATAACCTCATAAAATTGATGAGATAATCATAATTTTTTAAAAAAATTGTTATTTTCCTATAAGAAAACTGGAGTATGGGAAGGTTATCATTTGCCCATGTCAAAAAATGCACATAAAAATATTCCTATTTATTTTACTGCCAATGTAGAATGCTTGAGAGAAGAGGAAAAACTTTTATAAACATGTGAATTTATTTCTTTATCATATAAATTTATTTCTGATGACAGTGTCACTGAAGAAGACATATTACTGGGGAGGGTACCAGGAGTTCTTTGAAGACAGGAGTGGAATTCGACTCAGGATCAGTGGGATTGCTCATATCTGTGACGGAAAAGCATTTCCATGTGTCAGTAGAGGCACCAACAGACATTTATTTAGGAGAGCAAGGCATATATATTCAACAGAGAATGTGGGCCATCTTAGGAGTGAGAATCCCATTTTCAGGGTTCCTGGCTCTTTTAAAGGAAACTTGGTGAGGGGTGATATGGGAAGGCACGTGGGGCTGATGTTGAGTTTGGTGATTTCAAGATATTTCACGGTGGTCTGGTAGTCTCAGGATCCTTAGACTGACCTAGTCTCCATTATCGGATCCAGTAGAAACATTGAAAATTTCCCTAAATTATAGATTTCTTAAAATGTCCTATGTTTCTTTATTTAATCTATTTATGGACCCGACTTAGGAGAGATACTGGCTTGGGGAGTGACAGGCCTGGAAAATTATGTGGAACTTTAAATTCAAATTATATTTCCTTGTCCTTCCTTTGTGTCCCTTTTCTACTTTTTTTTTTGTTTCTTTTGCCCTACCTCAGATGGTTATATAGCTGAAGATGCTCTTGTAATGTCTTTGCTTGATTTTAAGTTTAGCTGATTTAAAAATGGAATAATCTTACATAGTAAAATGAAACCTGCTTAAAGTTGTACAGAGGCCAGTACTGCATAGATGTATATGAATACTATATTTGAAAGCTATTTTATATTTAGAAGCATTTTATTGAGAATATTTATGAGAAATAGTTTGAATTTCCTCTCTTCCCCCTGGATACTGACTGTAGAGATTGTACATTTCTACCCATGGTGATTAGGTGGTGACTTGGATTTTTTTTCCCCCACATTTTTTATTGGTACATAATGGTAAGATTTGTTATATATTCATAGACTGAGTTGGATTTTGACAAGGAGAGTCAAATAATTGATAATCCCAAATAATTGATAAGTACCTGAACATACAAGAATTATCCATATAACAAAGCAAAATAGAGGCTTTTATACGTCAGCAAAATGCATGTTTTCCTTTAAAAAAATCTACATTCTGAAAAAAAATCACACATTAAAAATAATTGACATTTTGAAAGAACTAGAATTGGAATAGATCTCAAAACATTTTAACCACTCAAAACATTTAATGTTATGATTAACTATTAACCCAAACAACAGTATCTTATTAGAAACAAACACAGCTAAAAAAAAAAAAAAACTATTAACTTCCCTAAAAATAAGGAAATAACACAGTAAAAATAAGGCTTTATGTTTGAAAGGTAAATGAGAAGGCAGCTTCCTGGAAGAGTTATGGAAACAAGATTAAAGGGACACTTGCGCTCGTTATCATGGATAAGTGCCCACCAAAAGCCCTCGTGTGGAAGATTTGGTCCCCAGCCTGAGGTGGTATCGGAAGGTGGAATCATTGTGGGGTGGGGGCCTGGTAAAAATTGGGAAATTGGAAGGTGTGCTTTTGGAGGGATTATTGGGACCTCAGCCCTTTCCTCTCTCTCTCTCTCGGCTTCCTAGCTACCATAAAGTGAACTTTTCTTCTGCCTGTTCTCACACTATGATGTGCTTTCTCACCACAGGCTCCAAACCAACAGGGCTAAGTTACCATGGATGAAACTTCTGAAGCTATGAGCCCCAAATAAATCTTTCCTCTTCATAAATTGTTTGTCTCAGGTATTTTTTCGTAATGATAAAAAAAACTGACCAACATCAGAATTTGCAGGCGGAGGGCCAGGGGCAGCCTTAGCGTAAAGTAGTTCTGGCTCTTTTGTCGCATTAGCTTTATAAATATAGTAGTCCTTTTCCTACACTCTAACCTTCGATGATTTCACTTATCCACTCTCAATGGCCATCAGAAGATATTGAATAGGAAATGATCCCTGATCACCCAAAGCAGATGATCCTCCTTCTGAGATATTGTCACAAGGTCAGTAGTCGCCTAATGCTACATCACCATTCCTAAATCATTCACATCACCTCGTCTCATGATGTAGACATTGTGTCACCTCACATCATGATCATAGAAGGGTAGGTACAATGTAATAAGATATTTTTAGAGAGACTATTTGCATAACTTTTATTGAAGTATATTGTAAGTATTCTATTATTATTAATTATTATTGTTAATCTCTTTTTGTGCTTAATTCATAAATGAAACTTTATCATAGATATGTCTGCATTAGAAAAAACAAAGTATATACGGGATTCAATTCCATTCCTGGTTTTGGACATCCATTGGGAATGCTGGGACACGTCTCCTGTGAGTAAAGGAGGGGGTGTACAAATAATGGAGAGAAATGTGCAATTAACAGCTTGATATCATCCCCAAGCATTTAGCCAGATTGAGCCAAGAGGAAGAATGTGGTATAAATGAACAGCATAAGAGATGCTGTATTTCTCAATGGCTTGCTCAACTACGTGTGTACTTTGTGCATGTACTTTGTGTTTGGTTGCTAAGAAAACTGTAAGAGCCAGTGGGATTTCTGTGTCGGACTGCTGCAGTTCCCTGATGTATCAATTTTGTGTGGACTATTTCTGGTGATAGCAGTATATTCTAAAAGTTGTTGTCCATCGAGGTGACTTATTTTTCTCACAGTTGAAGTGGGGAATCTTGCTGCAGCAGGGCAAGAAGCAGAATGAGTGTGTTTGCACTAAGGATGGTGCAAGGAAAAGAGGCATGGACAACAAGGCAAAGAAAGGTAGGAAAAGGGAAGTGAATGTTTTGAGAGCCATTCCTAAGTCAGGTTTTATTTTGTTTGATTTTCATAACAGCCCAATGAGGGTGATATCATTTTATCATTCTATCAGTGAGAAAAATGCCTAGAGAGTAGAAGGATTTTGTCCAAGATCACACGGATGGAAAATGATGGTTTTAGGATCTGAACTCTATTCTACCTAACTGCACGTTCTATTTTATCTGAGCTTTTCCAGGCTACTTCCCCATTGGATTGGAATATGAAAACTGAAGCCCGTGTATTCAAGGCACTCTGTGGCTTTATGAACCTGAGAGAGTCTTTAAAACTCTCTGAGCCTCTTTTGCCTCACATAGGAGGTACCAGGAATATCTTACTTCCGAGAGTTATTGCCACAACTACATGTGACAATTACAACTCATACAAAAGTGCTTTGCAAATGTTCAAACCTGATGCAAGCAATAAGGCGTTTTGTTTTCCCTCCTCAAAACTTCCAGCTCTTTACATTAAAAGTGATTATAAATATAAATGATTTTTAAGATTACAGGGTTAAGAGTGTATAGTCATGAGAAATAAAAAAGAGAAAGAAGGAGTTCAGGGATGAGGCAAAGATGTTTGGTTTCAAAGCAAAATGCATCTCTGTGTTAAGAAAGCCGAAGGAGGAACCATTGATTACAGCTGCAGACCCTGTTGAAATTGAATCACTAAGCCAAACAGGTGGCACATCATTCAATTCTTTCTCGATGTTTCTGCAGAAGCAATAATACTCTTTACTGGATTCCCATATTTCAGAAATCATCCTTTTCCTAGTTCCCAATTCTCTCCCCTTCATCCAAATAATTCTGTGATAGAATATTGAAATGATTAAGAATGTTATTGAGTTGAAGCTCAGGAAGGCTTAGAGCTAAATGAAGTCTTATGATGCCTTTGGGAAATTGGACACTTTATAGAGCATTTCCTTTCTTAGTTTGGCTAGATCATGTACTAAAGCTAATCTGTTGTGCCTTCAAAATATGTCAGGCTCTCTGCTCCTCAGATAAGTCTGATAATGCCATGACTATCTAGACAAATGGTTTGGGGTAAGAGTCTTGCTAGTAGTATCAACTTTAAAAAAATGTTCTTCAGAAAAAATGTTGGATGCTAAAAAACTGTGTAAAGAAGAAAAAACAGCCATCATCTCACTAACCTAAGATAGCAGCTATAAATTATTTGGTTAGTGTGTATATACTCATATCAGTAGGACATACACATCAGTCATGTTCCCACCTCTACATTCCATGTTCACTGATGTTTTGCTCCCTGCAAAATTAGTTGTTGAATATTTACCAGAACATCGCTCTCTCTGTTTGTTTATATTTTCTTTTGAAGTGTTTAAACTAGGATCTCTTTATGATTTCTCTTGGTATCTCTATAGAACCTAACCAATTGCCTGGCAGATTTAGTGGATGACAGATTAAAGAACATATGAAGGAAAGAGAGCTTAGAGTTGTGGTTAACATAGTTATGACTCAAAGAATACATTCGTTGACCAGTAATTTATTAAATAGTTCTGCAAACACAGACAAAACTGATAAATTTTATAGTTTGCAAACTTGCGTAACTTATTGAGTAGATAGAAATTTCATTTGTTTCAATTCCAGGAGTGTTGGACATCCAGTTAAGCCTTCACAATGTGACAAGTACAGAAGACCAATCTGAAATCCCTGGTCCTGTCTTTGCTTGTTGTTACCAGTAGGTTAACTTGGACAACCATGCACTGTCACATTTTCCAGTTATGGTTTAGGGTGCTGGAATAACTTCCTCTATAATCCAGTAGCCTGAGAGTTGCCATTAATCTCCCAAGGTTACGGACTCCCCTTGTAAGTGGGAGCAGTCTTTAGTTTCTTGCTGTGCTGTTTTAATTTTGTTTGGCTTAGCCCTACTTATTAGTGTGGAGATAGGAGTAATCAATGTGCAGGAAATTAATTTCCCCATCGATATTCTTTTGGATTGTTTAGAATATCAAACTGGCAAAACCCAGGGTCCCAGCCTGCTGATTGTTAATGACTCCTAATATGTCATAATTTAATAAGACTTGTGAAAATAAATGTTTGCTTTGTTTTTTTTTTTTTTTTTCCTATTATATTAAAAGAAGGTCTATGTGTAACTCAATTAGCAACTCTTGAAATGATTCTATAACTAGAACTGGAGTTTGGGCCTTTCTCCAAGAAATGCACCCCCCTGCTTTTTTTTGATCTTTATTTATAATTTATTTATTTGTATGTGGTGCTGAGAATTGAACCCAAGGCCTCACACAGGCCAGGCAAGCACTCTACCACTGAGTCACATCCCCAGCCTGAAATGCCCCTTTTTAATGAATTGGGTGGGTACTACTATTTTGGAGAGTAGTGCTCAGTTTTGTCTATAACCTTTTCCCACCATATTGCCCTGCAATGTAAGTAGAGCTTTCTAATTATGCCAGTCATTCCACTGTAGAAAAAGAGCTCTTCAGGATAAAGTCTATGCTTTCTCTCCTGAGAGCTATACTAGCCCAGAGGGACAGACCATTTAGGGCTGGTTGCAGTGTCATTGAGATTATTGAGGAATCCCATGTGCTAGAATGATCTTTATGAACCAGCCAATCCCATTTCTACAGAACTAGGAACGAATTTTATCCATTTTCTTCCAGCAACAAGGAAGTGCAAATCTGAGGGTTAATTTTTCTAATTTAACCATTGCCCTTGTGATTAGTGGAAACCTTGATTACTCTTTAAAGGACAAATTTTTTAAATTTCTTAGTTAACTACTGTTTTCCTAACTACAGTCCAGAAGCTGAAAGTCCTGAGAAACTACTATTCTCATTAATTATCTGCTTCTTCTGGATAATTTGATCTCTAGCTTAAAAACATTATTTTTTTCAAGAGTGGGAGAGTAAAACACTTTTCAATAGTATGTACATTTTACTAAATTATTCCACAGGTATCAGAGTTCTGAGCAAGTTCCTTCATAGTTATGGCTTTTGGTTTATTTAATCATTTTAGTAGTACCAAACAATGTTTGTGAAACTATAAGGTTATAATTTCTGTTTATGTAAAATCATTTACCGTGCACAAAATTCACTCAAAGAAAAATTGTCAAGTGTGGTTGGTACATACCTGAAACTCCAGTGACTTGGCAAGCTGAGGCAGGAGGATTAAAGGCCAGTTTCAGCAACTTTGAGCCAGACTGTCAGCAACTTAGACCCTGTCTCAAAAAAAAAGAGTTGGTATGTAGCTCAGTGATAAAGCATCCCTGGTTTGATTCCTGGTAATAACAACAACAACAATAAAAAAGAAGAGAGAGAGAAAAATTTTGAGGAATATTTTTTTTCTATTAAAAATATGGAAAAACTAAGATGTAATTTTTTTAATGTTTATTTTATTTATTTATTTTTATGTGGTGCTGAGGATTGAACCCAGGGTCTCATGCAGGAGAGGCAACTGCTCTACCACTGAGCCACAACCCAGCCAAAGATGCAAAAATTGAAATGCTCAAGATGAGACTGACCGGTGGAAAATTTCTACATTTGAAGTTATCTTTTATTTTTCAATAACCCTTTCTTGCCAACTGAGCATGTGTCTGTCAGGACCAGTAACCTAGCAGGCTTTCTCAGTGATGGAGAAAGCAAAGGGAGGCAAATGACAATATTTTAGTAGTTGTTGCCTTTAAGAAGCTTCTGGGTCTGTGTCCCTGTTGATCTGCATTGGAGATTCTTTCTAAACTACAACTACTGAATTTTTTCTCTGTTTAAGACCCTTTAAAACAAAAATGGACCTTATCTCTTCTTATCCTTTTGGGCTCAGCCTGACATCATTGTTCAGCATTTGGGATAAACTAGCCCTTGCAGGAGACAGTGAAAAAAAACAAAGAACAGGGAGGAAATAGGACTGCCCATTGCTTTTCTATAGTGTCAGACATCTTTGTAGGTGATTCAGAAGTTAGAATTTTAAATTCTCCCTTCCTCCTGTTCATGTAAATTTGTGTGGAGAATCAAAAGTCATTGACTATTGCTGTCCAAAGGTTGTCAGTAGTTCCTGCTTTTAAGTTGCTTACAGATATACAAATAGGAGACATAAAACAGTCAAGTTTTCAAAACAGCTTTTTTTTTTTTTTTGCAATTAATTAGATTTTGTTTAAGAAGAATTTTTTTCTTTGCTTTAGATATTTCATAACCTCCTACACTGTGTGGGGGCCATAGGAGTCATCTCTCCAGTGTGTGAGAATTTTCTCTTTTCTGAATGACCTTTTACTAGAAAGGAGTTTATACTCCCAGGAGGAAGTTACGTTTGGACGTACCAAACCATTATAAGTTAGTTCTTACATTAACATAAAATCCATTTTTCTGGCATTCTTTTCCATGGTTCTGGTGTACTTTTCAGAATTTACATAGGATATCTAAATATTTGATAGGAGAACATTTAATCTATACCAAAACATCTGTCTGGCTTCCTCAAGCCTTCTCTTTTTCAGTATTTATGTTTCTATTTCATTTAACTATGGCCAGCTGATGTGGTTCACAGACCCATTATTCTTGTTGGCCTTCTGTAGGCAGACTCTAACCGGCTAATACTTTTTTCTTTTTCCTTTTTAAAATTTTACTCCTATGCTGACAGCTTCTGTTACTGTTCCTCATAGGATTACTTTTGAAAATTACACGGTACTGTTTGGAATAAATGTTTAAAAGTCAGCTTCATAAAAAATGTGAGACTGTAATGGAGGTCGAGGGTGCAGTAAGTGAAAGGGAGATTCAGCCATGAAAGTAATCCAAAAACAATTTTAGAGACTAGACTGTTCTCTTGGATAATTACAGTTTAAACGTTCCTGGGCCAATCGAATTCCTCCTGTATCAGTTGATACCTCCACCAACATTTTATTGACACTGGTCATTTTTCATCTTTCGTCACCATCAATCTCTTTGTGCTGTGAATGAATAATCAATCACCTTAGGACTCTTTACCTGGGTATCTGAGTATAAGCTCTGTTACTCATTTTGCTTCTGTGAAAATTGCTGGTCAAACTTCTAGTCAAGTAATCAATTTTCCTGGAGCTCTTTCCCTGAATACTTGCTTACTTACATCTCTTCTCTTAGATTAGGTGAAACTAGTAGGTAAAAATAGAAATGAAATACCAAACACAATTGTTAGGTCATAGGTTTTAAAGTTAGTTTCACAGGATGCAAAAAGTGAACTAATAATAATAATAATATCAATAGCAACAGCATAATAGTGAAAATATACTGTTCCATTTTTCATTGTGCTAAGCACTTTACATGTGCTATTTAATTTAACACTTAAACTATGCACAGATTTGGAGATGTTAAAAGAAATACCAAAGCTAAACTGGATGTGGCAGATCCAGGCTACTAACCCGGATCTTTTTTTTTTTTTTTTTTTTTTTTTAAACTGGTGTGCTCAATCATTACACATGCTTCACAATAGATTCTCAATAAATTTTCATTAGCATCCTTTCATCCTGAAAACAAAGCTAAAAGGTTTTGCAATCTTAGTGGTGACTTTCTGTTCAATAACAGCAGCGCAAAGGGTGAGTGAGTGTTTAACCCAGGAAAATACTCTTTTTCTTAAATTAGACTCTTTCATTTTTGATGGAGAGGATCTGTAGTTGGCAGCATATTTGAAATGCCTCATTAGCCGGTTTTTGACATTTTCTGGAGCAAACAGTTTAAAAAATAAAAGGAAAAAAATCTACTGAAGAACACATCTAATATAGGAATCTTGGAAAAGCTGAACAACGTAGAGATGAACTGATGGGCCAATGAAAATGTATGTTACATACAAATGCTTTTTAGTTGTGTGGTGTGTGAGAATGTGCTTTAGTGTCTAGGGTGAGATGCTGGTGTAAATTACACTATTGGGATGCTTGATTAGTCAGGTGTACAGTGGAATTCTTATCACCTGTTTTCTGAGCACCATCATTCTGTAAATTTATAATGTTTCCAAGAGCTGTTTTTATTTTTCTCAACCCCATTACAATAAAAGAAAGATTCCAGGTATTTTTTCAGATAAACTTCTATATAGTTGGACCCTCTCTTTATATTCTCCTTTGGTGATTGATTACTTAAACCCAAACCCTGGCATTTTACATATATCAGTTTGTGTTATAGCAAATTCGATTTAGCCTTTCTATCA
This sequence comes from Urocitellus parryii, assembly GCF_045843805.1. Taxonomy (NCBI): domain Eukaryota; kingdom Metazoa; phylum Chordata; class Mammalia; order Rodentia; family Sciuridae; genus Urocitellus; species Urocitellus parryii. Next base: position 88,179,205 of record NC_135539.1, on the reverse strand, counting down.
CATTGGTTTCTTTAATCTGATAGATCAAATGATGTACTACCTTTCACCCTCATATATATGATATCTGTCACTTAAAACAGATTACATTAGGGGAGAGAAACTCACTTGAGTTAGAACTTGGGGTTGAGTCTGTATTGACTTATTGGTCAGTGCTTTGTGGTGTCCAGCTGTAAAACCTAATTATAACCCCTGCTATGTTTTATTTCCACATCTCATGTTGTAGCAGCACACAAGAAACTTTTGTCAGTTGTCTTCCAGGATTTTGTCCAAATTTTTAGAGCTGCAGAATACCTTCCTTTAATCTAGTTTAAGAACAGTACTACATTATTTAGCAATTGACAATGCATGAGAGTCTATTTCTTAAATAATTATTGATGATTAGGCACCTTATGATCATATGAAATAACATAACAAGGACTTATGACATGCTGATACAGCAAGGCTATGTAGAAGACTAGCTCTTCATTGCGTAATTACAATCATGAGTCTCCTGTGGTTTCTGTTGTATAGGATAGTGTCAAAGGAAACACATTTTTGACTATTAGGGATGGACATCCCACCTGTGAAGACTTCCAAGCAGCTCTAACTGGCTTCATAAGAATTTGGAAATTTTTAATTCCTTAAGGCACCAACTGTCTTTTGATCTTTGTTGACAGAATGTTTTTTCCTTCCGTTTGAAAGAGGCTTTTCTCTCTTTTCTAATGATATTATCTTTGTATCCTATCAAGGTAAATTTGGAAAAAAATCTGTAATTCTATTGATTACATTTGTAGATCACTGGTGTACTTTGCCTGTAGAAGTTTTGGTGTGGATACAGGATCTAGTCAAAACCCCTGAGAACATTAGTGGATAAATGACAGCCTCATATGGTTGGCCACTGAGGAAGGATAGAGTGGTTATCAATGGCATTTTACAGATATAAAGGCCTTTTATTAAATGGAAACATAATAAATACATAAAAATGTTTATTTCTATCACTTTATATTGCACATATGGGAAATGAGAAAAAGCATTGTTTGTAAAGGTAAGTAGTGATGATTTCTTTTTCATTTTATTGATTTTTAGATGTGAGTCTGTGCCCAGATGTTCTTCAGGGAGGAAAAAAAAATCCTTTTATTTTTGAAAGACCAGTTGCATGAGCATCAACTTTATTTCAAGGGTGTTGTCATGAAAGAAATCACTCAATGTGGATTTATTTTGGGGTAGTTAGCAAAAGTTCAAGATAGCCTTTTCTGAAATATTCATAGAAGGATCCAAGATTTAATCAACTGAGTGCTACAAGAAGAAAGCAAGTATTCTATAGCTAAGTGTAGAAGATAAACAAGCATGCTGGAATGCCTAACTGTCAGAGATCAAAACATAGCCATCATACAGGTTGTTCATGGGGAAGGTGGAAATTAGCGTTGAGAGCAAGAGGAAGGTTGAGATTCAAATTAAATTAGTCTGGTCCAAGTATTGGCCACGATAGGATGGCTCAGTTTGCACTGGCACAAAAGTTGATTTAAATCTGCCAGGACAGATAGGAATCCCAGGTTGGAAGTGGACCTGGGCCTGTAGTTTCTGGTAGTTAAGTAGCTGTGCATTGACTTAGAGTTGGTGGGTAGTGGTTTTTCAATGGACAGGTAATCTTTTATTTTATGCATGAAGAGATACAACTGTTTAGAATTCAAATGATTTGTCCAAGGTTGTAGCTAGGGCAAAGGCATCCACCACATGTAAAAAAAAATGTTAACTAGATTGTTATGAAAAGCTTAGGTGAACTATTTTTTTTGAATGGTCCTTAACAGGATCCACCTCTGACCAAATAAACATTTACAATTTTTCTATGACCATTTTTACTTATTTTATAAAAATTTTCCAAAAAGTCATTAATGTCAAAATCAAATTTAATTTACTATGTTCACATATTGTAAGCTTTTGTAAATGTAACTGCCCAAATTCAAATATAATTTTTAAGTCATATATACTTATTTCTACTTTGAAAAATGTGGTCACTTTGCTTTATAATCTATACTATAATGAGATAGTTGTAACCTAAGAAACATTCTTTCTCTCAAAAACTGAGTTATGAACATAATTTTATTGGGAAAATGATAGTAAGGAGTTTCAGATTCCAAATCACATTTATTTTTCCTGAAGGGATTTCAATAATAGGAGCTTTTAAAATGCCTGTAAATGGATAGCCATCAAACTGAAATATCTCTAAGTAAATTTATTCTTGATTACTTCTGACTTTGGTCTAGTGTAACAACCTTTCTTTCCCTCACTGGAACTAATACAGTATAACATTCTTTCACCTTCTCATCACACTTACCAATGAATGACACAGTCTGTCAGACTGTGGGAACTGGGTCTTGATGCGGCTAGTTCTATCATTACAATAATAACTCATGTGATGGAACTCAGGTAATTTAAGTGTTGATGTTCAGATGCTTGGTTGAATTATGAAAAGTTATGCTGTAGGTTTTTCTTCTTGTCTGTTATGTATTATTTTAAAAAATAATCCTATACCAGTGTTTTCACTCTTCAGGCTGTCTAGTTCATCTCCTTTAACATTGCAGTATGGAAATAACCATACTAAACAGATTATTATGAAGTTCATTTCTGATAATAGTGTTATTTTGCCTCAGACATCTATGTTCTACCTCTATCAGACTGTAAGGGACTGTGTGGAAGGTATTCTAACTGTACGTTGGCTTGGTAGTACTTTGTCTATTGCTATTTTTGCTTCCCTGAGATTTGATAAGCATTAATATTTAATGTATCTTTATAGTTGACCTTTCATATTTTTGAAAGATAAAACAGGATGCAAATGATAATGTAGATAAATCTTAAAGTTTTTTTTTTTAAAATAACAAGTTAAAGTACAAGCAATAAATATATGCAGAATTTGGTAGAGCATTTGTGGGCAGACCTATTGAAGAAATAGAGAAACACTCCAATAGAGAAATGAAGAAAGTCGATAAATGGAGGATTCTGTCCATTCAATGAGCTGATATACAAAGGAAGAAGTGGCCATGTATGTCCACAAGACAGCTAGTATATTATTTATCTGTTCTTTCTGGAGAGTCTTGAGGAACAGCCAGGCTGAGGGGTGGTCCTTTGCTCTTCACTTAGGAGTTCATGTACTCATACTCTACATGAGGGGATTATTGAGGAATTTCTTTCTCTCGGTTGTTTCCAGTCAAACCAGAGATGAGGCTCCTGAAGACACCTTACAGGGGAAATGAGGTTACCAGTGATTTGAAGGGTTTTATTACTTTCTTGAGGAAAGTAAGGTAATAGTCGCTGGGGAATCTGATCTTTGAAAAGGGATTACTTCATTTTACCAGTAGATTCTCATTATCTCATTTTTAAAACTAAAATAGCAGTATAACCTCTTGAGTAGAGGTACTTGAAACACTGTCAAAAGGAAGAAAAAAATAATGGTTGTTCAAAGTCATTCTGTTTGCCCTGAGAAGTGAGAAAAATTTCATTTCCCTGTAATTGACTTACAGATGTTCTGTTCTATTTCCTCCTCTTCCTCCTTTTCCCATCTCTCTTGTTCCATGCTTGATGAAGACTGGAGAACTCTAATAGCTTGTGAGTAGAATGTTGCCTAAGGCACAAGAGACACATGCGCAGCACATATCAGATTTGAAATCTGTGCATGATACCCTGGAGTCTGCCAAATAGTCTCTGTATGAAGGTTGCCAGTGACCCAAATGGGGTGAGAACATCTTGCCAACGGGCATATGTTACTCCTTTCCACAGGACTGAGAAAAGGCGGTAAGTATGTATTTAGAAGCAGGTTCAAGAGTGTGAACCTGTGTCTGGCAGTGTTTTAAGAGAACATGAAAGATGCCTTGAAGTTGTTCATATCCTTTAATCTTCTACTTGAAAGTCTCTTATTAACAATATAAATACCCTTTTACTGTCCTATGGTCATTCAGCATTTTTGTATTTACAGCTTTGTGTAACTGTGGAGAGCCATGCTGTGAATTCAATCAGCAAAATAGTACTTACTAACTGACTTCTATATTACTAATAGATGCAGGGATCCCCTGCTAGGTTGGATCACAATGATCACGTAGGAAGAATTAATTTAAAAGTGTTTCATTGGCCCTGCGCATCTTATTTTACTTTGTTGTGCTCAAGAGTGCCAACTTATTGGAAAAGTTTGTCATGTTGAAATAGAGAAAATCTTTGGTGTTTAAAATGTTTTTTTCCCAAATAATAGGAATTTTAAAAATCTCTTCACAATTAGTTTGTAAATGGGAATATTTGGACATTAAAGTATATCAATAGAATCCTTTCAAACATGTTTACCAATATTGTTCCCTATCAGGATTACTTTCTTTGTTCTTCTACATTAAAATGTAGTGACTGCTCTTTTACAAAGATGTAACCGTAGTTTTAAGAAAAATGTGATGTGTTATAATAGAAATTATAGTAAAATTATATATCTATATATAGAATTAGAGGATTCTAATGAAGAAAAAAGAACCAGAGAAAATGAATGGATATGATTAAGGGTCATGGAAAGTTGGTGGACAACAGTAAGGATGAAGCTAGGAACTCAGATCAGACTGTGAAGGGTTTTAATAGTTATTACAAAGGAACCTTGACTTTATTTAGTTGACAGTGGTGTGCTATAGAATATGTTTAATGGAGGAATCTATTTTTTTTTTTTTTGGATTTCACCTGTCTCCAATGCAATTTTCTGTAAAATATTAACTATATTAGTCTACCCAATTTTTAAGTGAATGCACTGGGTATAAGTTATTAGAAAATTAGCTTAAACTGAAAGCTCATTTATTCCTCTATTGGACCATCATGCCATATGGGAAAGAAAACTACCTCATCGCCATCATCATCACAGTCAAAGTCACTATCTGACAGCACTGAAATCTGTCTCTGCTAACTGCTACACACTCCCATCTGTTATTTCTCATAATAACATTTTGAGGCACTGTTATGCCCATTTTCCAGATGATAAACATGAGGCTAAGAGGTTCTAAATAACAGAGGAGGATAGACAGAAGTTATATAGGAGTAGCAAAGCACTGTTAGATAAAACATACTAGTTCTGGTTTTCTATAGTATACTAGGGTAGTTATTGATAACAACTGTCTATGGTATATTTCAAAAGAACTAGAAAATAAAGGTATATGAATTGTAATTCATTCTGCTGTCATATATAATAAATTAGAATAAAAAATTAAAGAAAGAAAGGTAAGAATGTTCCCAACACATAGAAATGATACATTTTGAAGGATATAGAAGTGTTTGTTACTCTCATTTAATCATTACACATTGTATACATGTATCAAATTATCATACTGTACCCTATAAAGATGTACAAAATGTACAAATATTATTATAAAGACTTACTGTTTTTAAAAATAATTACTATTTACCTGTGCCTCTTTGTCATATGGATTTATCAGTGAGTTAAAAGTCATGATTGTGTTTTTCTGAAATATATTCAAATTATTTGGGTCTAGATAGGCCATAAGGCTCAGTGGAATTGGAGTTTCAACTCTGGTATTTTAGAATAATTGTAAGCTCACGGTTCCATTGGGATGAGGAGCTGGGAATGTCAGGACCGTGGACAGCTCCCATGCCTGCTCCCTCTGAGCATCTTCATTTGCTTCCCCCCCCCCCCCACTGATTTGTCATTTCTCTCTAATTTGTGTTTTCAATTCCCTTATCATGTTACTTACACTGGCTCACTCTTCTGATTTTCAATCCAAAATTTTGATGTTGGAACCTAACTTCCCAGTTTATCTTTTAATACTTGAATGTAAGTTTGTCACTGCATAGTCTGCGCATTGGCTATCTTGTGTTGAGGGCTCACTTCTTATTTCTATAACTAGACCTAGGGGAAGGGAAAGACTGTGATAGTAATCCTCCTCCCCATAGCCCTGCCCATCAGCAAGGAGAGTGAATGGCACAGGTCCTGAAAGGTACAACATTTGTTGTGACAAAGTTTTGTGCATTAACCAGAACTTTATAAATTTATTGGTAGCTAGTATTATCAAGAAATATTGTATTATAATAAAAACCTCACTTTTTTATTTCCAAATGAAAATATCTGAGTAATTAGTGGGGGGGATTGTAGTATATAGAAATTAGCATGATATTTGGATGATTAAATAAAATAATTAAAATCCTTTGGTTTTTATCTTCTTCTTTAATAAAATTTATATATATATTTTTTTACTGGCAGAAGAATTTAGAAATCATCTTATTTCCTGGCTCCACCCAATTGATTTCTGTCCTTCAGCATATTCTAAGATTGCAGCATAAAAATTCAAAGTCTGAGCAATATATATTTGTCCATCATATGGGACTTCTTGAATTGCAATATTTAATTTTGTATTTTATAGACTGTTTTGTTTGGAAAAGGTAAGGCTATTGGAAATATGAGTGCATGAACACAATCTTGATACTTAATTACTCCATGATCTATAAGGATTGCCAAATTATTAGTAGTAGCCATGTTGGTATTTACCATTCTATGCTGTAAAAACTTTAGAGATTTCTGCAGTAGGTGTAAGAAACATCTGAGAGGTTATTTAGCATTAAGGTTTAGTTTACCCACAAAGAACAGAACGTGCAAGAAATAATTGAATTTAGGGTAGCAGATGCACTAAACTCCTATTTAATTTAAGTTTATACAAGTAAGGTATTCAAACAGAATGTTTTTTCATTCTTTTTCTTTTATGAGAAACAAATAAGTGGCAGATTTTCTACTATCAGAGATTGAATCATTAAAAGAACTTAGGATGTCAGTTACAGGGTGAATGTAGAGTCAATCAATAACTTACAAATCTGAACCCACCAAATAATGGTAATGGATATGTGAATTTAGGTGGAGAAAATAAATAATCCTGAGATACCTTCTGAGTCATTAGAAAAGATCCAGTGACTCACCTATAGTTCTAGTTTTATATACCTACTATATTTTAATTGCTGTGGGAGGAGGATCTAAAGATATGTAAGATATGGCAGAGGTGGCAAGAGATACAAACCAGAACAGCGAGAGTGTGGAGCACAGAGTCATTAACTTCCAATGAGATAACCTGGAGAGGATACATAGAGGAGGGCTTTTGATGAGCTGGATGTGGACTGGGGAAATAGGGATTAGTCTAGAGGAAAAAACAGTGAGAGAGCAGACATGGAGGTGGGAGAGTTATCTGAATGCTTAGAGAACAACAGGGGATTTTTTGGAGAAAACAGATTTTACAAGGGACATGTAGCTTAATCAGCAAAGGAGACCTAATGGATTCATTTATGAAGAGTTAGAATTTCAGGCCAGCAGTTGGGATCATATTCCACAAGTAATGAGCAAAAGAATTTTGCACTATCAATCAAAGAAACATTTTTGAACTATGTTTTAAGAAGCCTGTCTAGACTATGTGTGAATAGATTACAGAAATTTATTTAGGTTTGTGGTTATTCTAGGTACAGTTTGTTCTTTAAAATTGGGGGTAATTGTATATGTGGTAATTCTCTCAGACATAAGGGAAGCAACCACAATCTCCTATCTTCATGTTGTTCTGTTTACATGCCAGTGTTCTGTGGTTGGAAGTGATATTTTGAGAAACAAAAGTTTGAAAAAAATTGAAATTGAAGTAGTTAAAAAAATCTAGCTTTGTGATCCTGTTGAAAAATTTTCATCATGCCTTTGAAAAGTGAATCTAATGTGCTCATCCAGCTTTATATCTGTGGAACTAACTGTGTGAAGCCAGAGTGAGGTAGAAGGGAGATGAGGTCTGAATCTAGCTGGGGACACAGTGGCTTGGAAACATGCAGCTTTGGTGACAAAACCAAAACAAAACAAAAAAACCCACAAACAAACAAACATTCCTCATGCTTATTAGGGTTTTTTTTTTTTTTAAATAGGGATTCAACAATGGAATCCAAAAGAATGACACCCAAGACAGTACAAGGGAAAGAGACATTTGTACACCATTCCTCCCGCTCCACTTTGAACCCACTAATTGAACTTTGGAAATAATAAATTAACAGTTTGTAAAATCTTCATAAAATTCTACTTTCCAAATTTATGCTTTGTTGTGAGTGGCAGTTGACGTGTTTTTTGGTCTGCCAGCGTGAGCCTGTATGAGCCAGTCCCTCCCTCCCTCCATAATACTGGATTTTGCTGTTTCCTTTGCCTGTTCAGATCACATAACATTGGTTATATACATTGACTATACTAGTCAGGCAATTGTCTAGTCAAATTTCTATTTTGCTTGGTACTGTAAACACAGTTGCAATTTTGTTTTATATGTTTTTGGTTTGTCTCCACAACACATACCATCCCTTTTATTGCTGCTACAGAAAGTGCATGTCTCAATATAGCACTTACAACACTCCATTGTGACTGTGAATTTACCTCTCTCCTAGTCTTTCAGTTTGTTGGAAGGAGGCACTGTCTCTCCTTTCTGTATTCCAGTGCTTAACATAGAACCTGGCTGTCACTATAAAATTCACAAATGTTTATTGAATGAACACTATTAATTAAATAAATGAATTGAATTTACATAGATAACTGTACCATTTTTAAGTTGTCAAAACACCTAGTTGGTTTAACACTCTAGTAAAACAGCCGATCACTTAAGTGAGAGAGAAAAAAGGTCAGCCATTTGTTTAAATTATGGAAATGTCAGAGTTGCATATTCATTCATTCCTTTATTTAGTAGGAACTGTGCTAAGGGAATTGGGGATAACTACACTTTCTAGTTAGTACAGTGAGAGTGCTTACTGTTTATGAATGCAGAAAGGGCTCTCCAAAGAATGAGCATTTATAATGTACTGGGGAGCTCAGAAAGGCTTTCCTGTTGATTTAGACTCGTAGTTACTTGAGGAACATAGAGAAGGGTACTTAAGAGTTGGGAAACAGGCACTGAGGCACTGAGTTGGAGAGAGCATGATGATTCAGGGAAGTACAAGTTGTTCAGCATGGTTTGGAAAAAGGCTGGGAAAATAGATGGATTTTTTTATTGGACATTTTAAAAAGTTTAAAATCAAATTAAATCATAAAATATTTTTCTAGGAGTTACTTATTAAGTGATATGGAATATGATTATGTTCTCTCTCCTTTCATCTATCTTTATTAAAAATAAAGTTTTATTTCTCCATTTCAAGAGTAATGCATAGTCATTAATGAAACTTGGATAACATGGAAAAAACAAAATTAAATGAAATACCACCTGTAATCATTCCATTCAGAGATATTACCACATTGTCTTTCTTTTTTGGGGGGATGGTATTTGATTGAACTCAGGGGCACTCAGCCACTGAGCCACATCCCCAGTCCTACTTTATATTTTATTTAGAGACAAGGTCTCAGTTGCTTAGTGCCTCGATTTTTGCTGAGGTAGGCTTGAGATCTTCCTGCTTCTGCCTCCTGAGCAGCTGGGATTACAATGATTCACCCCTGCACTTGGCCTGGGTATATTTTCTTATGTATTTTTTATGCCAACATTTAACATTAGATGTCATTAACAGTAATACTCTGAAGCATTCTTGCATTTTTTCTTTAAAACCAATATTTCATATCTGCATATCATGGATGTACAGCATGGGAAAAATCAAAGTCGAGACATATTTTTGCATTTTTATTTCAGAAAGGAAAAAGAAAGCTAACATTTATTGACTATCTAGTAGGCTTTTCATAGAAAATATTATTATTAGTCAACCAAGTTCAAGTTTCAAGAGGCATCAATCTCTAGAAGATGAGAAATAACTATCTTTACATGAGTTTCCTTTTACAGCTTAAGTGGTTTGCTAATTATTTTAATAATCCAGTGAATCATTTGAAAAATCACAGTTGACCCATGTCTTATTTGAGGAATAGGTTATAGATCAGTTTCCTTTATTTGATCATCTTTTTCTATATTCTGTATTCTAAAAAAAAGTCAAATGGCATGCATTTTTAAAGTGTTAAGTCTGCAGCTTTTTGTAAATGAGGAAATTGAATAATCAAATACTTATTGCTTTATGATGATTGAAAATGACATAAATGTTGATTATTTCTGCTTGAAAAAGAATTCCCATATTCAGAGTCCTCATGAGCACTTACATTCAGTCCTCATGAGCACTTACATTCTGTATGCGCATACAGTACTGTAAAATGCTATCAAATTTGAGAACTGGGTTTTTAAAGTAAAGCTGTTTGATGCCTTTGGCTTAATAAGTTCCAACCAAGTCTTATTTTATACTTCCTGTGAAACAACATAGATGTTTATAGTTTTATCATTATTTTATTAAGGAAACTGAGATGATTTCATTAGGGTTTGAAGTTTGGATTTCAGTACTGACTTAATCATTGTTTCTCTTTTGTGGTGCTGGTAATTTAACTCCAGGCCTTGCACAGTCAGGCAAGCATTCTACCACTGAGCTCCTCCTGAAACTCTGAGTTAATAATTTTAGTCTTTTGTCTATAAATGTCTTTACCTGCACATGTCTATCAAAATGATTACTCTTCAGCTATGAAGCCCTGGATGGCAGGGGACTATATCTATAATACATAAACAAATGTTTTATACAAGAAATATGTATTAAATTCTCAGCTGAGAAAGTAAAGTGAATTAGGGGCATCAGAATGGCAAAAGGTGGTTTTTGTGTGTAATACACACAAAACAATTTAGTTTATGTAGGAAAATCAAGGCCTTGAAAGAGAATCTCACAAAACTGGGATGGCATATGATTCAGTGTTTACTGTCAAATGCTATAGCCTGCTTCAGCAAAGGAATGATGATATTATTGTCCTTGGAATATATACTAAGAAACTAAAAATATATCCAAAGCAGCAACTGGTGAGGAGTTGAGAATCAGAAGTCTAAAACCTTGATAATACAGGAGCTATATCTGTAATGTCAACAATAAAGATGTTTATTCCATGGTACTTCTTTGGAGGGTGCATACTTTGATGTAGGAGTAGCCACTAAGTTCTTTTCTTCAAACCCATCATTAGAATCTTGCCTGGTGGAGCACTGTTTCAGAGGGGCCAGTTGGTGATCTCAGGAAGTGTATGTTGATAAATAATAGTCTGGGTTGGCAATCTATCAGTAATCTTATTGTCTAATATAACATCCTTTGTAAGGCTCAAAGATAATAATATGCTGATGGAGACCCAGGTACGGCAAAGTTCACTTTTGAAAACTTTAATTTTTTAAGACATCAAGTGTTTGCCTCTTTGCTGGTAAGGGAAGCTCAGAGCAGCTCAGCTTCTGTGTATGTGCTCTTTGTAAGCAGCAGGAGCAAAGGGAATCAGCCAATTTAGTGATTTTGGAGTTTTATTTTCCATTTGGGGGACACATTCCATGATACAGTCAGTTCTGCTGTAATGTTCATTTGAAAACACAAATTTGTTCCAGCACAATTGATATGTTAGGAAGCAATTCAAATATAATGTGAATTTCACATTTGTCTATGCATAATTTCATTTGTGAGTGAAGGAAGACAACTGTACCCAGCTGAGTGGAGCCAAATAGAAATAGAGCAAAAGTCCATTTCTCAAACATCTACCAGCAATCTCACAGCTCAGACCTCTGCGTTGAGCCACACCTCCCTCCCTCTGGCAGTACAGCCTTCTGATTTCAGACCATCCTCTTTCCACCATGTCACAATCACTCAAGTTGTAGTTCTTGCCATTCCCACTTCCACAAGCCAACCTCACATTGCTTTCAAGATAGAAATTAGGTATTAACTTCAAAACATGGAACTATCTTACTGTTTATGTGTTTCTTAACCAAATAACATGTAAACTTCTCCTATGATTTTTATTAAGTCTCTGTTTGGTTTTTGTCTCACAGGTGAAGTTTTTAGAATGTTGTATCTCTAAGTTCAGTTTTTCCCCTCATAAACTCTGTGGTTATTATTGAATAATTTTGCATAATGTGTGATACTTAGGAAGGCCTATGTGGTGTTACAGCAGCACTAATTTATTTTCAAAAAGAACCGTCAAAATGTCTAATTGTGATAAGACTTTATGATTTGCAATCTACAGTTTTTGTTTTCATTATTTTCTTTAGTCTTTGAGGAAGATATTTATGTAAGAATCAAAAGATGAAAGAGTGAGAACCTTGTCAAAGGTTGATGTTTTGCAAATGTCAAAACTGTAGTCAAACCTAAATCTTCTCTCAGGGCAATTCTCCTACTTACCAACTCCATAGACCAAGAAGTGAGCATTCAGACTCATTTCTTTTCTTTCCTTTTTTTAAAAAAATAGTAATTAATTTTATTCTTTTTCAATTTTTTTAGTTGTTGATGAACTTTTATTTTATTCATTTATCTATATGTGGTGTTGAAAATCAAACCCAGTGCCTCATGCATATGAGGCAAGCACTGTACCACTGAACCACAACCCCAGCCCCAGACTCATTTCTTTGACCACTGTCTTGTGAGTGTATAAGGTCTTGCCCTGTATAGGCAAAATATTTGCGGCAGTCAAAGGAACAATGGTGACTGAGCAGTAAATTAAAAAAAAAATAAGATTCTTAAGTGAAAGACACTTTAATTGCAGATAATAACAGGTTGAACAATAGAGAGATTTGGGTGAAAGAAACATTTAAAGTCTGAGACTGATTCACTCATTAGTCACTCCTAGAAGCTCCTTTTTGTGGACAGTCATTGATCCCCTGGGAATTTTATGATGCCCATGGTATTGCCCTGGATTTTGGTAACTTTCTTGCCTGCAGTGAGTGATAACATAGGTAAAAGGGGCGCATTCCTGTATTCTTAGGTTGCATATCTTTTCTCCTTTCTCATTACCCCTCCCACCATCCTTTCTTTATCCAGATTTTACTTTGTACTATTTCCTAAGATAAAAATATTGATCAGAAAAAGGTTGACTTGAGTAATCTAAAATGGGTATGTTGCCAAGAGTCAATTTCTCAAGTTCTTACCTTTTTAATAAAGAAAGGAATGAACAAAAGTTTAATTGTTATTGTAAGGAAAGTTCTTTGAGGACAAAAACAAAACAAAAAACCCTATCTTTTAGATGTTAAGAAGAAGCCAACATGTTATCTGCCTTGGAAATATGCCTTATTAACTTGTAATGGAATTGCTCACAGGATGGCATTACTGTCGTTCTTCAGCTGACATGTCTCTTATCTCGTTCTGGAATGCTAATATATTTTTGTGAGTAGCATCGACAATGGTGTTACAAACCTGCTCACTAGAGGTTTTAAAGATACTTATGCCAGTATGACAAATGGATTTTTTAAATTAAATTAAAACGAATCTGGGCCTTGTGTGTTGAGCTGTTAAACTGAGGCAATCACAGTGATTCGTGAATCTGTGCTACTTCAATGCACATTCGAAATGCAGTGTTATAATATGAGATTAATTCTAACATTTGCATTTTGCCTTGCTTCCTATGCCAGAGAATCAAATGCCACAATCTGTGTTGCTTTCTTAAATTTTCAGTAAACCAGAACTCCTTTATAGGAAAAGACCCTGTAAAATCTAGCAGTATGGCATACTATTTTTTTTTTCAGACTTTGAGCATTCTACCAACTCTTAACACATACAGTATTCTGGTAATGCTTTAAAAGATAAGCTTATTGTCTAAATTTTCTATATCCAGTGGCAAATGTCAATGCCTATCATTTTAAAGGGAAGCCACAGTATTTAAAAATATGGTTTTGGATGGCTGGGGTTGTTACTCAGTGGTAGAGCACTTGCCAATCATGTGCTAGGCCTTGTGTTTTATTCCTAGCACCATAAAATATGCTTTTGGTGATAAAATTTCTTTGCAACAGCCTATAACATGACTTATTATGTTATTTATTCTCATCATCTTCTGTTGAGTATTGCAATTCTTGAATATTGCAGGAGAGGTTTATGAGAGATAAGCAAATGAAACAAAGTGAGCAGTTTCTAAGTTCCTGGCTGATTCATCCACTCTTCCATTAATGTCCCTCTGGTGTAGGTAAGTGCTGTCCTCTTTGTAGAGAGGATAATGGAAAAACAAGGATAAAGGAGGTCTTATAATAACTAGTTGATCCAATTCTAGAAGAGAGGAGTTTTGAATTCTGTCATCATAAAAAAGTGATCACTGTTTCAGATGATGATTAATCCAAGTATCTTGAATTTGTCAATATGCAATGTATAAATGTACCAAAACAGCTTAAATAAAATGTACCAAGGTAGCTTAAATATTCCTTGAACACATTTCCTTATTTTGCCTTATATTTCTATGCCCTGAGGCCAAGGGTAATGTGACTTTTGCCAAGCACACTCACTGAGTGCTGTTGAACTTGTACTCCATAAAGATGTACGATAATGATCAGTCAATAAATTTTTTTAAATAGTCCAGATATTTTTTGGGACAAATCTGCATTGGGTAGCTTTTTAAAAAAGTAAATCCTCCTTCCTTTTCCTTTCTGAACTGTCTTCTCTGTGTGCATTAAACTAAAAGGACTCAAAAAACAGTAGATTCACTGTGAGTACTTGTGATGGGAATCAATGAACAGGCCTGGAGAGCATCCTGTAAAATGCAGCCTAGAGCCATGGTGAAGTCTACTAGATTAAGGGCACTTATATCCAGGTAATGAAAGAAACCTCAAAGAATACTTAGCAACCATCCTGTCCACGCCCTCCCAAGTACTCATACAGCTGAGCACAATCCTCTTTCAGTCTCTCAGGAAATAAACCAGATGATAAAAGAGAGTTTGCTTTGTTGTCTATTAGGTTTGTTGCCATCATCCTGCAGGTCAGATGTCCAAAGTATGATGCTTTCCCTAGGTGCTTAATCCACACCAGTATAAAAAATAAAGTTGCTATTGTTTTTGCCCTTTTGTGTCTTAGAGATCAATAAGTTAAATAAAACTGAAATATTTAGAGTATATATCAACTGTTTTAGGCTAATATTTTGGTGATTGTAGACTGGATACCAAAATATGATCATGGCTCCTTCTATCCATAGACTGCAAAGGATTGGATTGGGAGGCCAGACTGGCCCTCTTTCTCTATTCTGGTCACTATGCCCTGAGCTTCAGGCTAAAGAAAGCACTCAATGTCCCCCTCACCCTTGCATTCTCCTCATCTCCCTAGCAACTGCAAAGGCACTGTTTCTAAGTAGCATCAGTGCCTGAAACAAGCCCTTGAAAAAGGAAAAAGATCATTGTCTCCAAATCATTGTTATTGATTCTTCCCTCAGTAAGTTTGTGTACATCCATATGCACAAACATTTTAAGTACGAAATGGTAAGAATGAAGTCACTTATTGAAATGAAGTGAGCAGCTGAGTATCACCAGGCAGCTTAAATATTCCTTGAACACATTTCCTTATTTTGCCTTTTATTTCTATCCCCTGAGGCCAAGGGTAATGTGACTTTTGCCAGGGACACTCACTGGGTGCTATTGAGCTTGGAAGGAGCCATTTCTCTGGGAGGACATCCTGTTCGCTCATTCATTCATTCACTCATTCATATCTATTGAGTGAGTATCCATTATATATATCAGAAACTGCAGGTGCTGGAGGCAGAGACACAAACGAATAAATCTCTTACTCTGTGGACTTTTCTTTCTTCCTTCCTGTCTCTCTCTCTCTCATTTATTTTTGAGACAGAGTCTTGCTGTATTGCCTATACTGGTATGGAACTCTTGGGATCTAGTGATCCTCCTACCCCAGCCTCCCTCAAAACTGAGACTACAGTTGTGCACAGCCATGCCTGGATACCCCTGTGGAGTTTCAGTTCCATGGTAGAGCCTTTAATGTCTTGAAATAACTCATGAACAGTGTCCAGCAAAAGGCCTGCCATGTAATGGGTGATCAGTGACTGCTCACCTTTTTATCTTCTCATTACCTAGATTTTTATTTTCTAAAGGACGTAGCTTTTAGTTGGCTTAAAATAATACCTATTTTAGCAGTTTGTTGGGATCTTCTGTGAGCCAAAATAAATATATTCAAAAGGCCAACTCACTGCCTTCACACAGTGGGATACACCAGGACTATTGATGCACTCAGTTTGAAATTTATTTTTATATAATATTCATTTGTTATTTATCTTCCATTTCAGTTTGGCTACACGAAATTTCCATTATATTTTCCCCATCGTGGCATTATGAATCAGCCAATGAATTTAGTAAACATTCCTTTAACCACTTTTAAATTCATTAGGAAGGGGTAGAGAGAATGTACTTTTAGGGCCACTTATAGTATTTTGGATGTTCTCAGGGTCCTTCCCTATAAATGACTAATTCAATAAATTGCAAATACATATTGGATAGGAACAAGGGCATTTTCTGTGGTCACATTTATAACTGAAAAAAAAAATGATGACTAAACTGTGAGAAACACAGTGGAATCTTTCAATAAAAATCCATTCAAGCAAAGCACTTAACAGATGAACAAATACTGATTCACCTGCCAAGGGGCTTTTATATCTTTATAGCCTTTGTCCCTTACAAACCATCTCATTATCTTGTTGTTAGGAAATGCTGGGACAACCAGTCTCATGACTTCTGTTTTGCTGGTTAACATCTTCTGTTTCAAAGTGTTTGGGGAGTGGGGAGGGAGGTTGTATGTATACACATGTATGCGGGTATGTGTGTGTGGTTACATGTGTATGTGAAATACAGAGAGGAGGGGATATAGTTACTTGGAAAATATATTTATCTGTCTTTTTAATCCTGTCTGAATTTCATGCTTTGAGACCTATAAATTCATTTCTGTTGGGTACTGCCCTTAGAGGAAGTCATTTCACTGTTCTACATCTTCTTCTTTCAGTGAAAAAGCAGGTAGGGAGAGTGAAGTTTGTCAGAAGACCTTTGTGGCCCATTAGCATTAAGATTATTTTATTCTTTTTATAAATGTTCCAGAGGAAATGTGCATTGTGTTCCCCTGAACTAACCTCCCAATGCTCATCAGGGACAATTGTTCTGTCTGAGACTATGAGAGTGTGGATGATCAATCAGATAGAATTTGATCTAGAAACCTGAGATTATGAGGTGGAATTCATAGCCAGTTTTTCACTAGTGCCTACTTCTCTAGTTTTATGTTATTTTTTTTTATTAATCAGTTGGAGAAAACTAGTCAGTGGAGTTAGAAGTGCTAGGAAAAAATATACATATTTGCAAATATTTTCATTAAAACTTGGGAAAAGAAATTAGGTGAGGAAAACATTTTAAAAAATTCTAAAAGAATCTGCCTGAGAAAACATGAAATTCTTCAGAGAAAATAGGCAGTTGTACCATTTTTTAAATAGAAGATTTAAAAATCTTTAGAGCCTTTACAAAATATAAGATTTACTATCAATTTTGTATGCTAGATAATAGAACAACTTCTTTTTGACAGATCGAGAAGGTTATAACAGATTATTATTACTTTACCCAATAATTGTATTGATTCATGAAATATATAAATAGAGATAATAGTGTGTTGATAAGTAGGTCTTTGACACAATCTTCTCTAGATTTCCTCAAACCTCACATATTTACAAATACATGGCTTCATAATTTGTTCAGTTTCCACTGGGAACTGTTGCCGGATGTGCTACGATCTGATGTTTCTCCACTTCCTTGACCTTGACCTTCACTTTGGCTCTCCTGGGTAGCTGAAACACCCTCTCCACTCATTCATTTGCTTCCACACTTGCCTCCATGGTCTTTTCTCCAGACAGCAATCAGAGTGATTCCGATAATATATAAGTTAGTCAAAGAGTTGGTGGGCAAAATGTTCTCTTATAGATATATTCTAAAATACTAAATGAATGGTTAGTGGTAGAATACAAAATATTATCATTTCGAGATGATCATCAATAGGCCATTGCACCACAAAATGAAGACTACCTGCACTTCTGTTCCTTTGGATGTAAACCCTTTTACTGATGAACAAGTCTTACCCCCAGATTGGATCTTGCATCTGAGCAAGCTGCAGATCTAATGACCAATTGAAAGGAGACAGAGGAACAGGTGAAGTGAAACCATAGGCACACAATTAGCAAAATTCAAACTGCAGAGAAATCTGCAGCACAAATGACCCAGTTTCTTCAGTAATAACAAAAGAAAATGCAAGAAAGGAAAAGAAAAGATATTGGGGATCTGATGGATTAAAAGAGACTTAATCCATCACATGGATTAATGATCACAGAGTGTAGATTTCTCAAACATATAAGCTTAAAAAAAAAAAGACTGTATGTGTACTAAGGAAATAATGACCACTGACTAAATGTGAACATCCAATGATATTAAGTAAGCATTCTTAATTGTGTAAATGTGAATCAGAAGTGTGGTGGTAAATATTTAATGATCAGGGATCCAGAAAAATGTCTTGATTTTAATGTGTGTTGATTTCCACAGAGTTTACTCCTTGCGTGGCCAATTTCAAGCCATCCACTTGAAGTCATGGATCCCTGATTGGGAATAGATGTGCATACTGATTTCTCATAGGCCAACCAGGTCTGAGTCACTCTAGCCTGCAGGTGTGGCAATTGTATTGTAATGTTCTTAAAAGAAAAATAATATCAAAAATAGTTCATGTCTTTCATAGACCTTTACTAAAAATACTTATGGTTGAAATTACATGGTGTTTGAGGTTTTCTTCAAAATGATCTGGTGTGAGTGTGGGATAAAAAACGAAATACTATTGTCTGTGAGTCGATGATTTTGAGGCTCAATCATAGGTACACTGAAGTTTATTATACGTTTTTCTGTTTCACCTATGTGTAAAATCACATAAATTAGAAAAGATACACAAAGTAATTTCTTTTACTGAAAACTCTCCAGGCACTCCCTGAGTAGAGGCCAAAGTTTCAGTTGTGGCCTAAAATGCTTTCACCCGGAAGAAAGTATTTTTGAGAATTCACAACAGCCAATGCAAAGGCCCTGAAGTGGGAGCAGACCTAGCACATTGCTGGAACAGCAAATAAATTAGGAGGAGCCAGTTTCACTCTGCTTATTTGTGATCCAGCTGTTGTACTCCTTGGTTTAACCTACATAAGTTAGAAATTTATTTGCACCCAAAAACTTGTGCACAAATATTTATAGCAGTCTCATTTATTCATAATTGCCCAAGCTTGCAGGTGATTAAGATGTCTTTCTGTAGGTGAATCAATAAATAAACTGTGGTATATCCAGACAATGGCATATTATTCAGTGCTAAAGAGAAATGAGCTATCGAGTCATGAAAAGACATGGAGAAACCTTAAATGCATGTAATTAAGTGAAAGAAGTCAATCTAAAAAGGCCACATACTTTATGATTACAACTACATGACATTTTTGGAAAAGTCAAAACTATGGACACAGTAAAAAAACAGAAAGAAAAAATAAATCAGTGTTTGGCTGGGTATGTAGCTCCGTGGTAGAGCACTTGGCTGATATGCACAAGGGCTTGGGTTTGACTTTCTGTACCAAACACACATGCACACACACACACATACACACAAAATAAATAAATAAAAAAGAAAGAAAGAAAAGAAAAGAAAAAAGAGATCAGTGGATGCCAAGAGTTAAGGAGGGGGAGAAGGATGAATAGGTGGAACACAGAGGATTTTTAGGATGGTAAAAATACTCTGTACAGTACTATAAAGGTGGATAAATGGTTTTTCCAAACCAACAGAGTGTACACCAGAAGTGAACCATAATATAAAGTAAAAGTGATTATGCTGTACTATTGTAAGTTTGTTTATTGAACTTACAAAGTAATAAATGTGCTACTTTGATGAATGATATTGATAGTGGGTGAAGTTATATCTGTGTATGGGGGAGTAGGGAATATATGGAAATTCAGTAACTTCCACTCTATTTTGCTGTGAAACTAAAATTACTTTTTAAAAGTCTTTTTTTAAAAGCCTAATAAAACTGGGAGGAGAATACCTAAGTGGTGCTTTAGTGTGACTAGTTAAGGAATAAAATGAAGGGCTTCTCCATTGGTACTTCTATGTAATTGTACCAGGTTGTTATCTATTGATTTGCAAATAGGAGCATAAATAGATTTCAGAAGTGAAAATTGACACTGTATTTTGAAATTTAGAGTGGATTAGATTTCATAGTTGGTTCTGTTTCCTGCAAAAGATGCTGGTTGTGTAGTGATACTCATTTCAAATCACTTCCAAAATATTCTAGTTGCCATAGCAGCCAAAGCTGATGATGGAATTTATATACAAATCTCTCAGAAATGAGATATACCCAGAAAGTCTTTAGAATTGCTTAAGGTAGTTGGATTTTTAAGTTCTTTGCATTTATTGTAGCAAGTAAGACAGTAGTGTTTTTGTGCTACAAATATTTATGTATCATCTGGGAGGCATGTAATATGGTCAGTGTGTCAGCAAGACATAATAATGGAAACACTACAAGTGTCAGAGTTTTGAATGGGCCACTACATGGTTTTTAAAACTTTGCTGGCTAGCCCTCTGCCTCCTTAAACACATTATCATTACTTTGGAACTATCTCATACTTAAATTTGTATACAATAAAATTAAAATTAAAGTGGATGTCTACAAGGTTTAGCTCTAACCACCCCCTGAGATGCAGTTCTGTTGTCTGTTGTTTTCTGGGTGTGAGTTATGCAATACAAATATCCCCAAATGTAATAGGCACAGCTCAGGTGATTTGTTTTATATTACCTCTCTAGACACTTATGTAAAGGTAGTCAAAATATTGTGAAAGGAATGAAAACAATTTGCTCTTAACTATTTTTTCATAACTATGTCATTTCCTTGGAAGATTAGGTGGTGAGAATCTTGGAGACTTTGGAAGAGCCATGACCTTCACTGACCTTGTTCTATCAATTATCAACATTAGATTCCCCAGACTAGTGCTGCTCAAGTGTTTGCTTAATCTTTGACACATAGAAAAAGAAGGAGATCTATTTGGGGAGGATTTTTTGTGTGTGTGTGCTTGTGTGTGTGTATGTGTGTGTGTGTGTGTGTGTGTGTGAGGGGGGGGGAGAGAGAGGGAGAGGGAGAGAGAGGAGGGGAGAGAGGGAGAGGGAGAGAGATTGATTGATTGATTCATCTTTGGTCTGTTCGCTGTAGGTTCCAGAATTTTCTCTAATTGTATCTTGGTTCCTATTTACACTAAGCATCTCTATAATATTATACAGATGTACAGATAATTGTGTTGAGTATGAAAGAATAGTAGAAGGTACCATCAGGGTATATATAGGAAAACTGACTTAAAAGTTGAGGTAGGGAAGGGCTGCCTGAAGTGGTGACATCTAAGTGGGGACTTAGGACCTAGGACCTGTCAATCAGGAAAACTCTGACTTGA
The DNA here is from genome assembly GCF_045843805.1 of Urocitellus parryii. Taxonomy (NCBI): domain Eukaryota; kingdom Metazoa; phylum Chordata; class Mammalia; order Rodentia; family Sciuridae; genus Urocitellus; species Urocitellus parryii. The sequence continues at coordinate 88,157,993 of NC_135539.1, read as the reverse complement.
ATGAACTGACCTTAGTGCAGTATTTCAAACATAATGCAAACTCTATTCTCAGGATCTTCACTCAGACTACTTCTTTGGCTTGGAATGTTGGTCTCCTAGTTTTAATCAATTCTTTCCGTGATTATTTGTTTAATATTTGTCTTCCCTGGCAATCCCCAATCAAGGCATTAATTTTTATTCTTTGTCATTCTGATGGTGAGTAGTTTGGTCTCATTTTGATTCTTCTTTTATTTATGTTCCATTGGTCACTGTCCAACAAACTTCTCTTTTGAAGGGAGTGAGTGATTTAATGTGCCAGTAGCAGATTCAGTGAGGACAGAGTGAGACTTGGCTTACAAATCTTCATGTGCTGTTCAAATTCCCTTTAATAAATGATTTTGGTGGTTTTCTGATTAACCTTTTTCAAAAAGCATTAATATATCACTTTGCCATTTATAGTGATGACACACCTGTGTTTCAATGTTTGGTTTATATCTAGTAGTAATTAAACTTTTTAACACTTTAGAGGTGTCCCTATTAACCATTTCACTGGATACTTTCGGAACAAAGTAGATGTACAGATGTGTTGCCATTTTGAGGCATGTGGTTTGATTTTACTTTCTTGTACATTTTTCATTAGAAAATGATTGTACGCTTATCATTTGGGATTAAGATATTTTAAAAGCATGATAACTCCTCATATCAATCAGTTACAGAAAATGCTTCATGGGAGACTTGAGGGTTTATAAAGCCCATATCTGTGATTCAGCACTGAAATTTTTCATAGAGCAATTACAGCATTTCAAGCTTTTTATGTAGTTCTTAGCATCGGCCAATTATACTGTTGGATTTTTACATGATGCTGATTTTCCTTGTGTCATGGCCATTCTTGTTTGCTAATGAGTTCCTAAATTTCTGAAATGAGATTTATAGGATCACAGAGTTTATTATGTATTTGCCCCTCAGTAATGATTAAGAATCAAATTTACATCCAGGCTACACATTAAAAGGACAAGTGATTATATAATGCTCTATCTCTTTGTAACAGTTTACATCTTCTCCCCACAGAGTGGGACATTCTTGCCATATCCTCTCTGAATTCAGTCCACTCACCATATCCTTATTCTATGATGGTGCTGCTATCCTTCTGAAAATCCATTTTCATAGTCTGCCTGTCTTTTCTCCTCCCCATTCTAGAAATATGTTCCACAAGCATCCATTGGACACATGCCATGGGCCGGATTCTCATCTAAGTTCTGAGAATACGGCCGTCATTCTAATGTATAAGATTACTTTCTTCATGGAATTCACATTCTAAATGGAGGAGAGGATGAATAAGACACTGAAGTAAAATATACAACTTGCTAGATGTCAGTGTGCCAGAGAGGAAGATAAAGGAGGGAAATGGTGCTGACTCAAAATTTACATACCCAGTGGCCAGGGGAAGACCTCCCTGAGAAACTGACATTTGAGTCAAGACATAAAGGAAGTAAGAAATCACTGCCCAAGGAACGAGTGTCCAAACAGAGTAGCAGGAGGTATCCTCCAGGAGGAACAGTACTTAACCAGCTTAGGGAACAACAAGCAGACCAGAGGGGCTGGAGCAGAATGACCAAGGAAAGGGGGTAAAGTCAAATCAGGACAGTAAGGCTTTGCTGGCTGCCTCCAGAACATTTTAGCTTTTATGTGAAGGAGGTAAAAGCTCTTGGAGAATTTCGAGGAGAGAAGTGTTGTGATCTGATTTACATATGAACAGATTTATTCTGTATGTTGGGCTGGAAAATAAATTGATACAATTGGAAGTAGGGAGACCCATGAGGAGGTCATTGCAGTAATCCCTGCAGGAAATGGTAGTTTGGATGAGGGTGGTGGTCACTGGAGGTAGGGGGTTTTGGGTATATTTATAAGTAGACCTAAAAGAATTTGCTGATGGATTGGATGTTGGATGTGAGAGAAAGCAACAAATCAAGGATGACTGCAAGGTTTTTTGGTCCAGGAAGCTGGAAGTGGAAAATTACTATTTAAAAGAGCTGGAGGAAGATTGCAAGAATACAGATTTGGTAGATGTTTTAGCTTTCCATCATTGTTACAAATGTCTGAAACAAATCAATGTATAAAGAGAAAAGGTTGGTTTAGACCCACAATTTTTGGAGTTTCCAGTCCATGGTGGGGCAGAACCATTACTTTCAGGCTTTTGGTGATAGAGCCCAGGAACAGTGGTGGCAAGTGTGTAATTCAGCAGAATTGCTCACCTCATGGTGGGAAAGTGAACAAGAGAAGAGTAAAGAAATGGGATTGCATTACCCTGTTCAGGGGCACGCTCCCAGTGACCAGAAAGTCTCTCACTAAGCCTTACCTCTTAAAGGTTTCACCACCTCCCAATAACACCGAACTCAGGACTGAGCCTTTAACAGGACTGAGCCTTTAACACAGAGGTCTTTCGGAGACAGTCCAGATCAAAACCAAATCAGTATAAGATCAGAAATATGAGATGAGACCTCCTTGCTACTCCCTTTGTTAATTTCCAGGGCTGTTCTTACTCATTTCCCAACACACACACACACACACACACACACACACACACACACACACACCACTCAATGTAGCTGGCCTGTTCCCAATAGCTACAGTCTTATTTAATCCTGAACAGACAGGTTTTGGAAAGGGAGGATGTGTGGAAACAGAGTTGCCTTTGTATCTTTTGAATTTTGTACCAAGCCCTAGAGGGCAGAGTCTCCAATAAATAACTTATATCACAATTCCTGTTTCACTTTAAATCAATATAATGTTTGAGAAGAATGAAATAACAACTTTAATAGTAGCTTTCTGATGTAGTTGGTGTGTGTTTTCCTCTTTGAAGTCCGTGTTGAGATATCAAGCTAGAAGCCATTCCTCTGGGATTTTGCAGTTTAATTCCCTTATGCTATCCTTACCTCCTGAGACCCTCTTGTCTGGTTTTCTGTCTTGCTCCCAGGCCTGTTGGGTAGGGATTGTATTTTCTTGTTCACTGCTTCATCCCTAGTACCAGGCAGAGTACCTGCTTAATTTGTTGCACAAAGGGGCCCAGATTCTCTAATAAGACCCATGCCTTAAAAAAGCTGTCTGAATATTGCAGGTTGTACTATCATTGTTTATATTGGGTTTTCTTGACACAGAAGCTTTACATTGAGAATGGACTTTGTTGGGAAGGGGGTCACTGAGATATGGGTTTATAAGCTATTTGAATAACAGCAGAAAAATAATGTGCTATAAGACCTTCACATTGTATGTGAAATCTTAAAAAGTTTCAGAACTCTCAAAGGTATTAGCATGTCAGTGATGTGGTGAATTCCATTGTATCTGGTCATGTTTCCTTGCTTCCTACTCTAAGGTTGATTGTATGATTACTTTGAAAGAGATTAAGCCATAAAGTTAATTTAAACTAAGTATATAATAATGTGAGTGGCTCACAGTTGTAGCAAAAAATTGTGCAGGTTGGGATGTAAATGTTAGGTTGGAAATACTTCAAATCCAAACACCTAATTGATACCTGTAAATCTTTTTTTGTATCTTTGCACAGTGGTTCTCCAATTCACTGTGATATCTTATGAGGGCTAGAGATTTTGCATGCTATGAAGTCATAGTCAGATGATTAGGAATTATTAGAGTTTTCCGCTAAACTATTGGTATATTTTTGTTGAATCTGCCTAATAATGGAAAAAAAAAATACATGGATTTTGAACTGAATTGCTTCTCAAGCAAGTTGTATTTATTTTTTTATTTTGCTCTTGTTGTTAGCCATAATTAAATGGATAGTATAGACTCAAATAATTCTTAAAAATCATGTTGGTTCATGGATCTGAATAAAAGGAGATTAAATCTCTGTGAAAAAGAGCATAGACCTAACAAGTGATTCTCATTCTCATCCTGAATTGGCCTCGGTGGACAAGGTGAGACATATGTAAGGCCAGCAGGTTAGTTTGGCAGGAATATCTTAGGTATAAAAAATGTTCTCTTTAATATTAAGGAAAAGAGCCAGTTGGATAAAGAGTTGCAAAAACTGTGGCTTAAAAAAATCTAATTAAAACAAATCCGATTGGACTTGATGAATATATATTTTTAGTTCAGGAAGGCAGGAATTAATTTGTCTCTCTTGCTTGCTACCTTAAAGCATGACAGGTTTCATCATTCCAGTAATTACAGAAAACACCCGGAATCAGGCAGTGTTCACAGACACCTGCAGCCAGACTGAGTCTCACCCAGCCCTGTCTGAAAGCACATCTTCATTCCCATGCAAGCCACAGCCTGGGATGTAGTTAGTGAGGGGCAGAGTTGTTCCGTTGGTTGCTGTGGCGACAGCCTCCAACTGTTAGCACTCAGGAGAGAACTTCTCCAGTCCATCTGGAAGAGGAGAAATGAATTGATGCTTAGGGTACCGGACTCAAGATGTGTTTTAAAAATGGCAGTTCTCACAGAGAATTGTCTTTTTCAATTGCAACAAGATATGTTGATTCAATATTTTTACTCTAGCATTTTTTTTCTGTGTCACTTGACCTCTTCATCACTATTCCCACTACTTGTGGGAATAATCTCTCAGAGCATAGCTCTACCACACCTTGCTAACATTCAAAAATATCTGCTCTGGACTGAAGAAAATCTTTGATCCTAAATGAGGCATTGAAGGCCCTTTCCGGTCTGAGTCCAGTCCCTATTTCCTGCCTCACCATGTTTGCTCTCTCACACCCCAGTTTTCTAGATGCTTTCTAGTCATGACTCATGTTTTCTTATTGACTTGTCTTTGTCAACATTTCCTCTTTGCCTTAAAGGCTTTTTACCTCAAACTGTATTATCTGTATATTTGTATACTTATCTATTTTAAAACATGACACATTTTAAATTATGAAAGTCTCCCCATAGAAATTTTGGAAGAAAATAGAACAAAGTAGCCTGAAGGCACAAAAATTCATGCATAATCACATTATTCAGATGAAGTCACTACCGTAACATTGAAATTTATTTTCATTGCTGTGTATGTATCATACGTGCAAAGTTTTGTGAGATTGACAAGAACTGCACATACAGGTTTGGATTTAGTTCTTTTCACTTCGTATTACATTCTAAAAATTTTCTGATGCATTAAATGTTACTTGACAGTGTGAGTACTGACATCTGCAAAATATTAGAGCATATGGGTGCATTGTAATTTATTTAAGATCATGTGGTTTGTAATAGTAAATACTTTTGAAGTGGTGTTCCTTTCCTGTGAAATTCTAGGACCATTGTCCCTGTACTGTCTTTTAAGACCCAGGGTTTATTTTTCTGGGGTGAAGAATGTTTGAGGTAGATGAAGTGTTTGGCCATGGTGGGGTAGATAGCTTGTCAGGAGTCCATCCATTCTTGGCTTGAGCACTTGTAGCCTCTTCTCAAGTGGGAGTGCCATGGACAGCTTTTAGCCCTGTCTTGCTCTGTTCTGTTGCAGTAAGGGGATCCTCTTCTGCTACACAGTTTGTGTCACTGGTTGACTAAACAGCAAAGTACATGAAAATCTAGAACCTCCAATGTCTACTGCTAACAGGACTCCTCTTCAAAGCTCACTCTACAAGCCATTCTATTTCTTGTTAAGATCATACCTTCTTTCCTAAATGATCCCCTTTCCACCCTCCTTTTTCTTTTTGGGAATTAGTCTCTAGATCTATAGAAAGAGTTATGTACATTAAAGTAGAAGTTCTCTCATCAGTTGTACTTCAGGTGGAGAGCTCTTAGCTGAGTGGGATATTGGGAATTCTCTGGGCCAGAAGGGGAAGGATAAGGTTTGCCCTTCCTTAGGTTGGCAGTAGTAGCTTCACTTTTTGGCATAAAGATTTTATCTGCCTCCACCCCCTGCCCCCAGTTATGATCCGTGATAGAGGGGCAAACGTTGGTAACCAGTGGAAATTCCTTTAGGGTTTATCATTGTGTCATTATCTGTGTTGTTATCCATAGTTTGTACCTTTTCTTCTCTCCCTCTCTCTATGTATTCCAAGAAAGAGTCTTAATTAAAAGCTCTGATCCTCACATCAAGAAGGTTTGTGCCACTTTTATGAGACTCAGCTAAAATTGTCTCTTCATGAAGTTCTAGATATCCCAAGGGAGCATGGCTTATGGTTTTCCTCCCTTGTGTTTTCATATTGCTTGGGTTTATTTTGTTCTCAAAGTGTATCTTATTTGCTCTAATATGAGCACATTTTATCTCCTTTACCAGTTTAAATCCTTAAGGAGAGGCCTTATTTTCATTATCTTTCTAGTTAGAAGTCTTTAAATCTAGTAAGGAGGTAGAATAAGTGGGGGAAAAAAGTAATTTCTCACTCTGTGCTAGGCCCTGTGCTCAATATAATATTTATGCCATTTTATGCTTCTGTTATATTCTGGTTATTTATGTACAGGCTCACAAATCTCTTTTCTTTCAAGTTCTAATGACATATTAAAAAGTAAAGTTCACATATTTGTAAATTTGTATTTGTAAATGACAAATTAGTAATCCATCCAGCTATTCCATGAAGTGCCTACTGTCATCCCTATTAACAGTTGAGAAAAATTAGGTTTGGAGAGCTTTAGTAATTTTTTTCAGAGGTGCATAGCTACAAAGTGACAAAATTAGCATCCAGAATTCAGGTCAAAACCAACGCTAAACCCTCTTTGCTCCATTTTTGCCTAATGTACCCCTCCCCTTTATACATTTTAAGCTAATGTTGTTCAATTAATGTGTAATTGAGTAGATGGTTTATTATTCTAGGAACGTTCATCCTCTTATTTAATCAATCAAGCAAACTAACTTGAAACAAGATCAGGACAAAATTTCCTTACTACTTAGCATAAATAAGAAACAAATGATTTTTACTGTGTACTCTGAGATAGTGGGATGATGAGAGAGATATTTGGACCTCATAGAAGCATGCTAATTTTCAAAGATGATGCTCTATTTTAGTAAGTTTTGGTCAGAGAAGTCATTCATGTCTTTGGAAAATTCAGTCTGTTATCTAGTGGATCATATCCGAGGGAAATTTGCCCAGACTCTTTGGAATGCCACTTAATTTTCAAATCATCTGAATCACACATCTTGGCATCAGCTGCTGCTGTTTGATTGTCTTGCCTATAGCAGTTTTGGGTGAGATATTATTACATATATGTTCCCTAAATTATGAACTTCTCACTTACAAACACCTGTACAAAAAAAAAAAAAAAACCCTACTTTGTAAAATGTGACATCTGAATTAAAAGGGATTTGCATGCATGGTCGAAGCTAACCAGACTACAAAAATTCCAAGATAAAAAATGCAAATTGCTTTAGCTTTCACATCAGTTCTAATGATGTCTCTCCTGGCAAGATAAGAAGGTTCACAGAGGATTCACTTTGAGCTAGAATAAGTGATGGAGCCAAGATCAAGGTTGATGTGGTTAAGGACCTACAAATGATTTGAATTGACCAAAGAAAGGGGAGAGTTAGATGTTGAGGTTTGATAGGGAGGTGGGAGAGGCACCACTGATGGATTATATGCCACACATCTCATGGAAAGACTGACTGGCATTGTCCTGGGTATGGGGGCTATTTGGAGATCACCATTTCTTGCCAGAGGAAAGAATTAGTATCATGACTTATGGGGCATATTAAGCCTTGTAGAACCCAAACACAGCTCCAGTAACAATCATGGATGACCAGAACATTTAAAAAGGCTGAGTGATTTATATAATCACTGAGCAGGCTTGTTGTTTTGGCCACTGGGAAGCATCTTTGTGATAATTGTACTCCAGAAAGTGTTATTCCTGCTGAATATGCTGGAGGATTGAGGTGAGATGTGCTTATGTGAATTTCTCATCAAAGATGGGCATAGTTTTAGAGGTTAAGAGTCCTGTCCTTTTCAAGGTCTTGACTAGAGGTTTTGGGAAACGTGAATGAAGAGACTTTTCAAGACTTTTCAGAAGTTGATTTATTCCCTTACACGGTTTTGCAGTTGTTAGCAGTCTTCGGTTTGAGGATGGGGTCAGAGCTTGTGGCTTCCTTTACTTTTGCCTTCTGACAAAAGTAAAGCCTTGATTCTGATGAAGTTTGGAGGATGATCTGCTGAACTCTTCAGACTGCTGAGATATTGTCTTGAAAATCTTCTATAAGGAGAAATAACTAGCTTTTTGGTCTTCCTGACCACTCAGAGATGAAGGAGCAGATACATGAGAAATAATCGATAGGGTAGGATGAGACTGGAGTCAAATCCTGAATCTTCTCATCACTAGTCTTGTGATCTTGGGCAACTTGCTTACCCTCTCTTTGCCTAGCTTTCTCATTTGTAAAATGGGGGTATTAGTTACTCTTTGGATAATGAAATATCAAGTGCTTGATCACATAAAATCTACATCTGTTGATAATCATTTCTTTTGCATTTTCAAAACTTCACATTTTTGTGCTCTAGGATTTTTTGCTATTTTCCCATAAGTTTCCACATCAAATAAAGTGTATGCAAATAGGTGCTCACACATAGTCAATAATCTGTTCTATGCCATATATTTTGATTTTTTCTATCAGAAAACATGGCCACCACATATTTCTAAACCTGACAGTTACTTTTTTTAGAACAAGGCAGGAACATGGTTCCTGATAGTGCATATTTACACAGAAGTCCGTGTGTGTGTGTGTTGGGCGGGGGGTAGGAATCTATACATTAAAGGATAACCAGGAAACTCTCCTCTGCCCAAGATCATTATATGAGGCAGCACATTTTGTGGGTTACAGAAAAGGAGAACTAGGGAAACTAGAGCCAGGGACTAAATGTCATATGCTTTGTGGATGACCTCACTGCCACTTATCTTTTATGCCCTGAAAAAAGGGTTCTACCTTCACTGACATCCATCATGTTAATGGGAAGGGGCTGCTCCTTTTGTGCTGAGACTCCTCAATGCATCATGACTTTTCTTGGCATTGGTCAATTTAAAATAATTTTGTGATTCTACATTTGTCAGTGTCTGGTGGCTTTTTTTTTAATACTGCAGTCAGCTGGACTTTGAGCTTTAAGGACAGGTTATTTCATCATGACACGCAGAAATCTATATAGTTAGGGCTTTAATAAAAGTGTTCAGGCAAGGTTTTTGCAGGGATTTGGCACTGAAATCTAGATGGCTCTTGTTGATTGTGCTGGGTGGTATAGGTCACCAAGTAGGACAAGAAGGCTCCAAGTGGCATGTTTATGGGTTTGTGAAGTCACTTTCATGCTATTGCTTTTCCATGAGTAATGTGGCATAACCAGGGGCTTCTGGAAAACTACTGTAGTCAGTCTGGCAGCAACAAGCCACAGGGAGCCAGCTCTTGTTCAGGAAGTTGTACAAGACCTGAGAGAAAGATTCTAGTTTTGGCCTGATAGAGAGGAGGAGAAGGCCCTCAGAGGTTGAATGGGACTGATTCCTGGTGAGGCAGTTTTGATGTAATCTCTTCATGATTGAAGAAGAAGATGGTGTGCATTCAAGCTTATTGATAGGATGACATCACTGTCCATCTCTTTCTCCTGCCCTCCCTCCTCCTTCCCTCTTTTACAATTGGAAGCTTCTTAGTGGTGTTTCAGAAGTGGATTCAAATGGAAAGAATGGAAATGGCATCATATATGAAATAATAAGACAATTTTACACTTTTATTAGATCTGAAGAAGCGAGTGTGTGTGTAGTATGTAGTGCTGTGTTCTAGTCTCAGTTTTACCACCAGAAGTGGTGTAATATCAACAGTTACTTAGTTATCACCTGTAAAATGACCCTAAGGCTCTTTCCATCTCAGTACCTCTGTGACGATAGGTGGGGGAGAAGGTAATAGAACAGGTGACATTATTGAAAGGAATGGACATGACTTAGGATGATGGCTGGGAGAATAGAAATGTATTAAAGAAAACGCTCCTAAAGAATGGTTACCTTGAAAATCACATAACAAGAATTTGCCAGAAAATAAAGAGCTTTGCATTCAGAAGGATGTTGTTAATAAATAAAAGCATTATAATTATATTTGTGGTTCTCAATTTGAGGTTCTTATTAGCTCTTATGATAAACCTTCAACAGTAAGGAAATGTGGTTGATAGTTTTTTATGCTTATAGTCCTGTGTCTTTTAAATTTGGTATGTATTTGTGGGTAGGAATGGTCAAAAAGAGGGTCATGTGACCTGAAGAACTAGATTCCAGAGAGGGTACTCTCAGTTATTATAAAATAACCAGGAATCCAGCTCTACAGGGAGAGGCCAAGCAAGACATGGGAAGAGCTTCCTTGTAACAGTTTATTACTTTAAAGGAGTTATAGTATACTTGAAAGACTGACGTGAGCCAGATTTTTTTTTTTTGGTTTGAAACCTGCTTCTGCTACTTTTAACTGTTGGATTTTAGATAAGCTAATTAACTTTTCTTTCATTCACCTTCTTCCTATGTAAAGTGAAAATTTTAATGATTCCACTTCAGAAGGTCATTATGAGGGTTAAATTAGTAAATGTAAAGGAGAGACTCCTGCTTCCAAAAATGCCGGCAATTAAGAACAATTAATGTTCTCTATGTACAATTAAGGCTTCTCTATGTACAATTAAGAACCCCTCATACTACATAAAGCAAACATAGGAAGAAGAAAGGAGGAGAGAAGAAGACAAACTGACTAGGGACTTTGGTCCATGAGGAATGACATGGAAATGAGCTGCCATGGTTTTATGTTGTTTGTTTTTGCCTTGTGTCCCAGACCTGGAGTAGGAAAAGCCAATAACCTTCAAATGGTAACAGAGACAAAAGCTGGACCTTTCTAGTCAAAGGACCAGAAATGGGGCAGGTTAGAAATATAGAAAGTGTAGATAACAAGTGCTATTCCAGCCAATACCACAGAAGAAACTGCAGGCTTTCTCTCACCTATACTGGCAAAGGCTGAGAGGGGAGATTAAATGTAGTCACAGGAGGCTGTGATGAGGTGGCCCAGCATGCTCCCAGGGTGGGGTCAGAGGAGACCAAGCAAGAGCTGGGGCTTTCATCCCTGTCACAGGTATTGAGACTCCCTCCCCACCCACCACAGTGTTGGGGAGACCATGTGAACAGCTGGGCTTGACCCTCCACTGGCAATAGCAAGAACCCTTCTCCATCTCAGTTGGGTACTATAGAGCACAGTCAGCTCTTGCACCATGGTCAGAGTAAGGAGGATACCCCCACTGTGGCATCAGTGGACACCACATAGGGATCTAGAGCAACCACTCTGCTCACTGGTATTGAGGGACCTATCTTTCACCCCACCCAGTTGTTCATAAAGGCCAATTTGTAAGACTGGACTTCTAATTCCAACTAACAGTGATGAAGTGGTACCTCACCCCTTCCCTGCCACAGCAGTATCAAATCAGACAACACTACCACCACCACAACAAAAACTAAAACATGAGATGTAGATATGTTACAAAGTTTCGTAATATATTATAAAAATATCTAGAAATGTCTAGCTTTCAATTGAAAATCACTTATCATACTGAGAATCAGAAAGAAACCATCAGTAGATGCCAACATCAACATGATGGAGATGTTAGTTTAGCTGACAAAGATTTTAAAGCAATTATGATAAAAATACTTTAATGAACAATGGAATCACACTCAAAGCAAATAAAAAAATAGGAAGCAATTTAAAAAAATAGAGAGCCCCAGCAAAGAAATACAAAGTGTCAGCAAAGAAATATAAGATGCAAAGAAGAATCAAATGTAAATTTTAGAATTAAAAAATACAATAACCAAAAGAGAAAATTCAGTGAGGGGACTCAACAACAGGATGGAGAAGGCAGAAGACAGAACAACAGAAATGGTTCAATCTAAAATAACAGAGGAAATAGGTTGAAATAAAATGAACAGATTTGGGGACCTGTGGTACTAAACATTCATATCAGAGCCCGCTAACGAGAAGAAAAAGAGAGTGGGGAGATAAGTGCTCAAAGAAATAATACCTGAAAACTTCCTATACATAGCAAAAGACAAAAACCTATAGATTCAAGAAGCTGACTGACCTCCACACAGAATAAACTCAAAGGAATCCATCCCAAACACATCATAATTAAACTTTTGAAAATTAAAGAAAAAGAAAAAAAAGTCTTAAAGGCTGCCAGAGAAAAATGACATCTTACTTTTGTGAGAAGAGGGGAATTGGATTTATCATCCGAAGCACTGGAAGCCAGAAGAAAATGACAAAATATTTTTCAAGTGCTAACAGAAAAGAATTGTCAACACTCTTGACTAAAGTATCCTTCAGTGATGAAGGAGAGATCAGGACATTTTCAGGATGAAGTAAAACTACAGAATTTATTGCCAGCAGGCTTACACTAAAAGGATGACTAAATGAATTCTGTTATCTAAACAGAATTGCAAAGATGAGACAGGATTTTGGAACATTAAGAAGGAACAAAGAATATGGTAAGTAAAGGATAGGCAAAACAGTAGCACGTTTTTTCACCTCTTTAGTTTTCTTTTTTAATTGATTTTCTTTTTAAATAAATGACAGCGGAATGCATTACAATTCTTGTTACATGTATACAGCACAATTTTTCATATCTCTAGTTGTATATAAAGTATGTTGACACCAATTCGTGTCTTCATATATGTACTTTGGCTGATGATGTCTATCACATTCCACCATCCTTGCTAATCCCCTGCCCCCTCCCTTTACTTCCTACCCCTCTGCCCTATCTAGAATTCATCTATTTCTCCCATGCTCCCACTCCCTACCCCACAATGAGTCAGCCTCCTTATATCAGAGGAAATATTCAGCATTTGTTTTTTGGGGATTGGCTAACTTCACTTAGCATTATCTTTTCCAATGCCATCCATTTACCTGCAGATGCCATGATTTTGTTCTCTTTTATTGCCGAGTAAAATTCCATTGTGTATATACATATATTTCTATACATTTGACAATTGAACAAACACCATCTAATGTGACTCTAAATGTATGTGTATAAAGGAAATATTAAAGGCATTTATATTGTGAAAAGGAGAGAATAAATGGATGTAAGGGGAAATAATATTTCTATACTTCACTCAGTCTGGTGTAATGACAACATTAGTAGAGAGTGATAGATTATGTACAATGCAATACCTAAAATAACAACCAGAAAAGTCACATAAAGAGATTGACTCAAAAAGACTACAATGACATCAAAATGGAAATTCTAAAATATGTTCAATGTACAAATAGCCCAGAGGAAGGCAGGAAAAAAATAAATAATGGGAGGCTGAGACAAGAGGATTTCAAGTTCAAAGCCAGCCTCAGCAAAAGCAAGGCACTAAGCAACTCAGCAAGACCCTGTCTCTAAATAAAATAAAAAATAGGGCTGGGGATATGGCTCAGTGGTTGAGTGCCCTGAGTGCAATCCCTAGTACCTACCCCCACCTCCCAAAATAAGAAATTGTAGGTAGGAAAAGCAAAGATAAGAAGACAAAAATTACAATGGTGGTTTTGAACAAATGCATCAATAATTACATTGAAAGTAAGTGGCCTAATACACCAAAAAGAAGATAGAACTTGGCCGAGTATATTTACAAACATCACCCAACTCTATGCTGTCCATAAGGTACTGACTTCACATATAATGTTAAGTAGATGAAAAGTGAAGAATGGAACAAGGAATTTCATACAAATATTGAAGGAAATAAAATGAACATATCATATCAGATAGATTAGATTTCAAGGCTATGAAATTTACTAGAGATGGGGGGATATCATACAATGATCAAAATGTCAGTCTACAAAAAATACAGCAATTCCAAATGTTTATGCATGGAAAAACAATTGCAGAATATTTAAAGCAAAACTGGTAGAATAAAAAGAAGAAATAGGGCTGGGGTTGTGGCTTGGTGGCAGAGTGCTTACCTTGTATATGTGAGACACTGGGTTTGATCCTCAGCACCACATAAAAAATAAATAAACAAGAAAAAGATGTTTAAAAAAAGAAGAAATAAACATATACACATTTATAAATGTATACTTTAAATATCCCTCTTTCAAAAGTGGATAGAACAACTGTTAGGAAACCAGTAAGAATATAGAACTCAACATTTGTGATGAACCAAAAGTATCTAATCCATATTTAAAGAACACTGCACAAAACGTAGCAGTACACAAATGCTCCTCAATTTACAATGGAGTTACATCCCTCAAAAACTGGTCATAAGTTGAAAATGTTATAACTTGAAATGCATTTAATATACCTAAACTACCAAACATAACATCTTAGCCTAGCCTATCCGGAACATGCTCAGAACTCTTTCATTAGCCTATAGCTGTGCAAAAATCTTCTCACCCAAAAAGTGTTATACTGAATTTACTTTATTGAATCCCTGAAGCCCACAAACACTGCAAAACGGTATGCCATAGAATGTGAATTGTTCACCCTCGTGCTCACGTGGCTATTTGGGAGCTGCAGCTCACTTCTGCTTCTAGCATGAAAGAATATTGTTTTGCACATTGCTAGCCCAGAGAAAGATCAAAATTCAGAATATGGTGTGTGTGGAATGTGTATTATTTTTGCACCAATATAAAGTTAAAAATGGTAAGTTTAACCATCATAAATTGAGGCATATCTATATTTCTCCAAGTTCTCATTGAAAATACATCAAGACAGACCACATCCTGGAGTGTAAAGCAATCTTCAATAAATTTTAAAGAATTGAACCCATTTGAAATGTGCTTTCTGACCAAGTAAAAATATGTTAGGAATTGATGATAGAATGATAATAAGAAAAAAATCTTCAAATGTATGTGGCCATCCAGCAACACATTTCCAATTGAATCAGAAATCAAAGAGGAATTCAAACAGGAAACAGTTAAAAAATATCTTAAACTGAATGAAAAAGAGAGTACAATGTATCAAAATCTATGGGGTATACATAGCTAAGGCAGTGCTGAGAGAGAATTTTATAGCACTCAATGCAAATAGTAGAATATAGGAAAGGTATCAAATTAATAATATAAGTTCCCCAAGAACTTAGACAAAGAAGAATATAATAGCCCTAAAGCAAGCAGAGAGAAAGAAATAGTGGAGGATATATATTGATCACATAAAAACCAGAAACAAGGGAGAAAACTAATGAAACACCACATTAGTTCCCAGAGAGAAATCTATAGACTCAGATGGGTTTTTACTGTAGAATTTTACCAATTCTATATTCTTTCTTGCAGAAAATAGAGAGGAGAAAACAGTTTTTAATTCAAGAAGCTAGTATTACCCTTATACTTGACAAAATAATCACAAATAGAATTAAACAATATTAATTATACACTATGACCAAGTGGGGAATATAAGGCCATTTAATTATTTATTTATTTGATACCAAGGATTAAACCCAAGGGTGCTTAATCACTGAGGCACATCCCTGGCCATTTTGATTTTTTATTTTGGGACAGGTCTCAATAAGTTTCTGAGGCTGACTTTGAACTTCCCATCTTCCTTCCTCAGCCTTCTGGGTCATTGGAATTACAGGTATGCACCACCATGCTGGATCAAGGCTATTTTAATTCTTGAAAATCAATCATTATAAACCATCATAGTAAAAAGCTAGGAGGAAAATCTCATACTCATATCAATCTCTTTTAAAAAAAATAATTTTGGCAAATTTCAACATCTATGATTAGGGAAAAAAAAATCTCAGGAAACTTAGAAGGGAACTTCTTCAACTTGATAAAGAAGAGCCACAAAAACCTTACTGCTGACATTGTTAAGGGTACTCAGTAAACATTATCTTTGATAAAAGATCATTTTTTCTTCTTATTTTAGCTCTTTAATGTGTTTACAGAATAGTGTGTGTGTGTGTGTGTGTGTGTGTGTGTGTGGTGGTAGTGGTGGTGGTACTATGGATTGAGCCCAGAGGCATTGAGTTACATCCCCAGCCTTTTAAAATTTTTTATTTGTTCAAGTGGAACTTGAAGTTATATATCACCTCAAATCATATATGAGCAAATGAAGACAAGTGCAACTGGAAGAAGGCAAGGTATGTTATGGAGAGAGACTGTGTCAGTATGCTTGAAATGGCAGTTCACACAGTACAAGTCTTTAAAGTGGGTGTCACAATCTGAGGGGCAAAATCACCATTCACTGTGGCAACAGTGGTGAGGTGCATGGGTAAATGGGAAAGGAGCTAGCCCATAGTTGTGAACTGGGTTTTGAGGAAGGATCTGCACTCTGAGCCCCTGAAAGTGCTAGAACATCCTTCCTGGACCATGTGACCTAGAGAACCTCACTAATGCTTGTTAATAGCTTCTCCATGAAGAACTCGTATGGTTCAAAGCCAAGTGATAAAGGGGTGAAAAGTGGGGAGAAGAGAGCCAAGAATAGGCTCTGAACAGAAATAATATAGAAAGGATAAAAAAAGATATATAAATGTCAGATGGAAACATGCATCTAAAAAAAAAATCTTCCCATGACAATGTTATTCATGTTTTAAAATATGGCCTGTGTTAAAAAAAAATTGGTTTTTAAAGAAAGCAGTACCTTCCATCAAAACTTAAACCAGGCATATAAGAGGACGTGGAAGATGTGGTGAAGCAATGGAAGAAGGTGACACATGAGCTGAGTGAACTTAGGAAATAAGTGACAGAAAAAAAAAAGAAATCATAAACCTGAATTCCTGCTTGGAAACACCACAAGGGAAATTAGAGATTATTGAAATTACAGCAAGAGGTAGGAGTGGGACATCATTAAGAAAACAAACACAATGAAGATCACGTGAACAAAGGGTTAAAATGATTTTTAAAAATGAAAAATATGGGGCTGGGGTTGTGGCTCGGCGGTAGATCACTTGCCTCGCATGTGTGAGGCCCTGGGTTCGATCCTCGGCACCACATAAAAATAAATAAATAGAATAAAGATATTATGTCCAACTACAACTAAAAAATAAATATTTAAAAAATGAAAAATATGGAAGACAGAGTGTTTTAATGAATAAATATTTACTCTTTCTGGAGAAGAAACTCAAATAATGAAATGAAAAGAGGTAATATAAAGATTTAGTTTAAGAAAAATTTTCATAATCCTAAGAAGGCTGAGCCTGACTTGAGTGCCAAGAGATATTAACACATAATGTATAAAATACAGATAGGACCTAGTAAATTTACTTGGCTTAAAAATTGGAAAAGGCTGGAGATGTGGCTCCAGCAGTAATGTGCTCGCCTGGCATGCGCGGGGCGCTGGGTTTGATCCTCAGCATCACATAAAATAAAATAAAAGATGTTGTGTCTACCGAAAACTGAAGAAAAATATTTAAAAATTCTCTCTCTCTCTCTCTCTCTCTCCCTCTCTCCCTCCCTCTCTCTCCTTTAAAAAAATTGGAAAAAGTGATTCTTTGGGATGTAATAAGATGAAAAAGATGATCTTGGTCTTAAACCTTTCCACTGAATAATTTAGAGCAGAAATAGAGTTGGCATGATCCATACAATGGCATATAATGAGCAAGTAGGTAGCTATTAAAAGAGTGTTGTAGCATTCTAACAGCAATGATAAAGAGTAATTCCAAAATACATTTTAGGTGAAATGTAGGTGCTATTTTGTATGTGAATTTTAGAATATATTTTAAAAGCTGATAATAGAAATCATCTCTGAGCCAGAGTACAAGAGATACCTCAGTCAACTAAACAATCAACCTCTTTCTCTTTCTTTCTTTTTATTTTTGCATGTACTATTATTAAAATAAACACTGAAGGGAAATGATTGGCTTGTTTATTCAAACTACCTTTTTTTTATATGAGCTTAAAATTCACTATTAGATTTGCTCCTCAGTTTTATTCATTGCCTTCCATTTTAAGATGTAAAATTTCCTAGACCAGGTAGAAAATTGTGAGTCCCTTGGGAGAGAGGGACAATTACATCCTTTTTTGTTTTTCTTCTTCAAAATACTTTTATCTGAGAGAAGATGCTCAGTAAACACTGATTGTCTGGACATTCACTAAGCTAAAATGAAGCGACAAAAGAAGGCACTTAAGATGATTCATACTGTTGTTTAAGTATGTAAATTTTAGCAGATTGTCAGCCTTGCTCCCTCAACCCATTTAGCAAAATGAAACAGGGAATTGAGAATTGGAAATAAAATTACCATTTCCAAGCTGTTTCTTACTCTGCTTTAAGAACTGTATTTTTCCTTTTTTGCCAGAAAGATCTATCTGTGTCTGTAAATGATTACATAGACTTATAGTCACCTCTCAGGCTTTTATCAAAGCGAAATGTATGCCCATGTAGATTTTGTTTAGGTTAACCCATTCATAGACAGTTTTAATCATTGCTCTTTATTAGAGCAAAGGAGAAACCAGGTCCCAAGGGTCTTCTGTGCTCTGATTCATTCTGAATGATCATCAAGTCTGACTCATCCTTCAGTTATTTCCAAGTTCTTGAGGACAAATATCACTGTAACCTCCATGTCCCTACTCTCAACTTAAGTGTAAAGGGCAGAAAAAAGCTTTCAAAGGAGGAAGGTGATAAATATAATGAGAGGCCTTCAGTGTATTAGAGACAATCACACGCTCTCAGCCATTAGCCTGTCACCTTTCCGCTGTGGTTTAACCCACACAGGCCTGGATAAGGCACCTACTTAGACTCATTAAAAGCTTCAAATGACTGAGTCTTCATGTGAATGATGGGTTTTTCCTCAACTGATAAACCTCCTCTAAACAAATAGATCTTTTCCTTTCTACTTGTTTTGTTTGGGGAGGTAACTCTTTTTGAGAAATGCATATAAGAATGATTGTCAGAACTGAAATCAAGATTGCAATCAGAATGCTCTCTGCAATGGCTGTGCCTGCACCCAGGCTTATTGAAAGTGTGTGTGCTTGGTTCCCTCATAGTTGCCAAAGTAGGGTTCTATGAAATCACTGGAAAAAGGAATTCCCTGACAAACTGACATGCATACGTATCTTGCCTGCTCTTGACTCCAGTTTTCCTGTCTGGGGACCATTAGTAAAGATCTGCCAGCTGATCTTAATTGCTGTGAGGGAGCAAAAGATGCTCTCAAGGGTCATTAAAGTTACCTACCATGGAGGGTTTTAAAGAATCCAGTAAACATCTTAAACTACCATAGGATGCAAACAGGAAGCCAGCATACTCCCAAGGTGACCAAATATCCTGTTGGTGTGTGTTGTAACAGGTATTTTTACAGATGCAAATGACTCATTGAACAAATTGTTCCTACCAAATATCACCTTTCCTCAGATTGAGAAAAATCGCTTTCTTGGCTCAGAATTATTAGGTACTGACTGAGCAATATTTTGTCAGTCCTGGGTCAAAGCATTATGGCTGGATTGTGGTTATTAATGTGTGGCTATAGCCACATCTGAAGTGTCTTCTTAATGTTCCACTCTGTTCCCCTAACCAGAGCTGAATGGAAGCCCGTTATTTTCAGCCCTTATGGTGAGGGAGGTCTGAATAATTGTTCTGCTGAGCCAGCTCCAGCTTGCCAGCAGTATTTGATGCCATCAGTACACTCATAGTCCACTGACTGTTCTGACCCTGGCTTCTCATTTCTGTCTGTAAAACGAGTTGCTATCCAGATAATATAGGAGTGTGTTCACTGGGCCAAAGTTAATTTGAATAATCAATCCATTTTGTACAAGGAAATGTCTTTTTTAGCGCTCTGGCTATGATATTATCTGGAAGCAAACATTTAGAAGGGGAATGATACACATAATTCAGCATCACATCTTAGATTGCTATGAACCAGGGGAAACCAAGGCTTACAATGTCCCATAGTTAACCATGAGATTGGGAAGAAATGATAAGCGTAACCACAGGGCATTTCCATGGACCATAATTAGGTTTTATTAGTAATATAATTGTATTCCTTTAAACCTGGAAAAGTCATGAGTAATAAACCAGTTCAATCCTTCAGTTTAAAAAAATTTCTAACTTGATTTATGTGTTTTCTCCTTAAGTACATTAGAGTTTACTTTTTCCTTCTCAGTTAGTCATAATTATATCTGTGTAGATCACATTGATTTTTCTTCATCTGCAAAATCTATATTGATGTCAGTGCTACTAGATCATAATAAATTCCAAGTACAACGTTGCCTTATGATGGTAGAATTACTAAATATGACATATATAGTTCTGTTATTTTTGTACTCTTTGCCTCTCCAACTGGGCAAATTTAGTTTAACTAATCTTTGTTCAAATAGGTGTATGGTTAATATAGCTTATAAATTGTCTAATTAACAGAATTATTCTCCTTTTTTATGTATTCAACAAAAATTGTATTGAGTAACTACCAAATGCCAGTACCAGTCCAGATGCTGAAAATGTAGAGTGGAAAAAGAAATAGTGGGAATTTTTATTTACAGACAGATGCAGCAATTTACAAGAGACTATCTTGCCTACTCTAGTTATGACATCAAATCAGATACTCTAAAACATTTTGCCATTCAAACCCATTAGATCGGCATATGCACAGACAATTAACTATATTCCTGAAAGCAATAGGCCATTTCTACAGAAGAAGAGATCCACTGTGGCTTTAATTCTTGGTGGATTAGTAGAAGAAAAAAATCTACCACAGACAAAGGTGTAAGGAGAAACTAGTCCAACTTTGGGTGGTTGCCTTTGAGCTGATATGTAGGATTGAACTCTTGAGGGACTCCAGACACAGAGAGTATAAACCAACTTGTCTGCAGAGACCATCTCCCAACGCACAGAGGTACAATGCTAAGCGATGAAGTCACTTAAGTATGAGAGGCTTTCTTTGGTTATAGCATAGGAGGCTGCTGAAGGCCAGGGTTAGGGCAGGAGAGATGAGAACATTTCTTCTCAGGCATTTTGGCACAAAAATTCAATGAAGGCTAGGAGTGGGATGGAAAAACTGAGACTAATTGTATCAAGGTAATAGAGGTCTTCGAATAATGAATTGTAGAGGCCCTGCCAACTAGGAGTTGGGCAGTAGTGCTCAGAGAGAATATTACTTCCTGAGGAGTTCAAAGCCAGATGTGGACTGTACAAAAGGAACTCATCAGGGACAAACATGAAGAAACTGGCAGATGGGCTAAGAATAGAGGTTTCCCAGAGCTTGGAAATTTGGTGGCTAGAATGTAAAGCTTGATATTTCCAAAGATTTTCCAAAGCTCAGGTATGTGATCTTGCTAAAGAGAAAGTCCTGAACTTTTCTCTTTATCTAATGGTTAACCAAACCTAACTAAAACTAAATTAAGATCAGATCCATCTTAATTGTAGATCAGCCAAACTCAGCCCTGACAGAAGAAAGAATAGATCCTTTTGGGGTCTTAATATTATATTAATATCATTTTGTCTAATGTGTGAATCACAATAAAAATTAGGAAGTGTGCAAAGAAACAAGAAATATGATTCAAGCTCAAGAGAGAAAATAGTCAATAGAGACAGATCAAGAGATGGATCAGATTGTGGAATTACCAGATGGATTAAGGTATTTATTTGTTAAAGGATCAGTGGGAAAATGAGCAATATAAGAAGTGAAGGAAATCTCAGCAGAGAGAAAGTTTAAGAAAGAATCAAGTGGCTATGCTCTAAATGAAAAATACAATGTCAGAAATAGTTTATTTATGAGCTCAGTAGTAGACAGGAGACAGCAGGAGGAAGATCAGTAATCTTAAACAAATGGATAGAAATTATACAAATTGTAAAACAGAGAAAATGAATGAAAAATGAACAGGCTATCTGAGACTTGAGAACAATATCAAGTGTTTAACCATAGTTAATTGGAATCTTTCTCTAAAGAGAGGAGAAGGAGACTTGAGATAGAAGAAATATTTGAAGAGATGTGGCTGAGAATTTAAAGACCTCAACTACTGGGAGAAAAGTTAGAGAAAGACTGTATAAAGAAGGGTTTAGAAATTTCTTTTCAGAATGGATGTTCAAGGAAAGCCCTTGTGAGCTATCACAATTAAAGCAGAAATCATAAGCCATAATAAAATACAGTTGAGTGTATTCTAAACTAAAGAAAAAAGGTGGAAGTAATCATGGCATGTTTGTAGACAAACTAGGGTAGAGAGCTGCAGGAGCTAATTTAGAGAGATTAGCAGGAGTGAGATCATGTATTAGGGCTCTCCAGAAAATAGAGCCAATAGGATATGCACATACATGTGTAACAATGCATACAAATGTGTATACATATATGTATATAGACTGAAGCATACATATGCCCTCCTTATTTTCAGGTGATAAGTTCCTAGATTCCCAGTGGATGCCAGAAACCATAGATATTATTAAATCCTGTCCATACTATATATATTTGTTTCCATACACACATACATACTTATGTTAAAATTTGGTTTATAAGTTAGGAACAGTAAGAGATTAACAGCAACAATTAATAATAAAACAGAACTATTACATCAAAATCATGGATGAAAATTATGTGACTGTGGTCTCTCTTGATCTCTTATTATTTTATTGTATTTTTACCTTTTCACTTAAAGAAAACATTTTATAGTTTCTCTTTAGCATGTATGGTTTGCCAGCATCACTACTCTTGTACTTTGAAGCCATTGTTAAGTAAAATAAAGGTTCCTTGAACATAAGCACTGTGATAGTGAGATAGTTGATCTGATGACTGAGATTTCTATCAAATGACTAATGGGTAGATCATGTATGTAGCATAGATACCATAGACAAAGGTATGATTCACATCCAGATGGAATGGAATGGGATGGTGTAGGATTTCATCATACTACTCAAAGTGGGGTGCAATATTAAATTTATAAATTGTGTATGCCTAGAAGTTTCCACTGAATAGTTTTAAACTAGAGTTCACTCCAGGTAACTAAAAATTTTGGAAGGTGAAACCACAGATAAGGGTGAACTATTATACACCCCCCCACACACACACACTCACATGCACACGTCATCTCACACATTTATTATAAGGACTTGGGCTTTCTGTTCTATTCAGGACCCCAGTTGGTTAGATGAGGCTCACCCACACTGGGGGAGAACCTTCTGCTTTACTCAGCCTACCACTACATATATTTATCTCTTCTAAAAAGAACCCCTCACCAACACACTCAGAAATCATGTTTATCCAACTACTATCTGGGCACCCTGAGACTCAAGTCAACTTCACATAGAAGATTAACCATCAGAGAAGTGTTGTTTGTGTCTTCTCATGGGAAGCCATCAGAGAGTTGGTGTATTTAGTGGGAACTCATTGTATTGTGAGAACACCCAGATGAATTTTCACATTTGATTTGTGTTTTTATCCCTTTTAAGACAAGATTTTTAGTTCAGAACATATTTTTTTTTTTCCAACTGGTCTTCAAGTGACACCAGTCTTTCTAGTTAATTACATCAGGAAACTCTGAGGTCATCCTTGGAAAGGATCATAATATATTTAAAAGTAACAAAATCTGTTTATAATTTGGGAGTTTTTAGTTTACATTATACAGGAGACATTGTGGCTGTGTAAGTTTCCACCAGAGGGAAATGCACAGGGAAGAAACAGGATGGAGAGTGATGTGGTGATATTTGAAATGGGAGCTGTTCAAAAATGTAAAAGAACCCTGTATATTTGGGCAGGAAACTTCATTCCTGTGAATGCTACTTTATAGTCATTTTGAATGTCAAGTCTTCTGTATTTCTCATGACATAGGGCAAGAGCCTTCCCGGAAGAGAGAAACCACTTACCAGAGCTCCAGCAGGTGCTTATTCTCTTCAAACTAAGGCTGAGTTGATGTCTGAGTTTTAAGTGTGCTTTCCAAGGCCATGAGCATAGAGAAAATGACTTCAGTTTTCATATTAGCCATGGGAGTATGGCTTAATTTTTTCTATTATAAAGAAGTTTAAGTAGATTCAGGATGAAGTTTTATCCTTGTAGGATCTGTAATGCAAAAAAACAAAATGACCCCAAATTAGTAAAAGAGATTATCTCTGCATTCCTAGGTGGACAGAAGAAATGCATTTCTATTGTTACTTGTGTCCAATGTAAAATATGGCATTAGTCAGACCAAGGGCATGGGCTTGCTTTTGTTGTAGAGTGAGAGCCCTACTCTATCCAGCTCTGTTGAATTACATGTGTTCATTAGGACTTGGCCTCAACCGGGAGGGAAAGCCACTCTAAAACCAAGCTTAATAGGAGTTGTTATGAGGTGGAGCAGGCATTAAAAAACAGAGCCAAATAAATAAATGGGGCTGGAGATATGGCTCAGCGGTAGAGTATCCATGAAGTTCAATTCTTCAGTATAGCAAAAAAGAAAAACTAACGTATCTATAAAATTTGCTGACAAGGTAAATGACACTATGTACAAAGAACATAATTTAGTGCCTGGTCTACAGGAAAAAAATGTATTGTAATAATTTACATGTAGTGTGGCTAACAGGTACCTGTAACAGATAACCACAGCAGTAGAAGCAGGAAACAATGTAGCCAGGACAGAACACTCCCCCTTTAGGCTTAGTGCAGTGAAAGTCCCTAAGTTGTATGAGTCCCTAGGCTATTGTCAAACTTTTGCCCATAATAGGTATGTAGAATGCACCCTCCAATAGACTTGTACCAACTCTCTTGCCTCCAACTACCCCAAATTTGCTTATGTATAAAAGTAAAACCCCTGCTGTGCTCAGGGCTCAGACTTTGGGAATTATCCCTCTGGACTGTGGTGTCACTAATAAAGTTTTGCTTCTGGAAACAAACCAAACCAAATCAAACCAAACCAAATAAGCAAAGCCAATAGAGGCCTTGGGGTAGGTACACCAAGTGTCCTTTAGGGTCAAGGCTTAAGCAGAGTTCTGAAGAAAATACGGTGAATTAACTAAGATTTTCTAGCACTCAAGGTCCCTGAGTTTATTTTTAAAAAACACATATCTGCTTCTGTGTGCTATTCAACTCATTTCACTTACCAATAGATACACTGCCAAAAGTAATGAGGCCCTGGAAGAATGAGCTATATTTAATTCAGATTCATAATGCCCTATGTTTGAGTCCATAGCTCTAAACGACTAGGATGATGTGTGATACTGCTGGATTTATTCATGTGTTGTTCAGGAAGCAACATAAAACCCATAGATTAAGTTTTAAAAAATAAATAGGTCTGCTTGAGGACAACTCTGATGCATCTAGATAGAGAAAATGGTACTTAGGGTTCAGAGAGTAGCAGATCACCCACTCATTGGAATCCCCTTTCTTTCTTTTTCAGTTTTTCTTTTATTTTTTTTCCATTTTAATGACATTTTTTTCTCTTCTCCTTTCTTTGATTTCTAAATTTTACCAGGAACATATGGACACGCAAGCTGAATGCCTACTTCTGGCAATTATTCTTGGGAAATGCGTTGGCAAATTAAGTGATAATTGTATTACTACTCCTACCACCTAGTAGAATTTTTCATGATAAAAATGTGCAATTTGAGCTGGAGGAGCTCAGTGATGTAATGTGTACTTTGTATACATGAGGCCCTGGGCTCAATTATCAACACCCCCCCCCAAAAAAAAAAAAGAGACTGAGAGACAGAGACAAAGACAGACAGACAGACACATATACACACTCACGCGTGCACACACACACAGAGAACACTTCAGCAGGAGACCTTGCTTGAGGACTTCCTGAATTGGATGCATGGTTGAACCCAGTCTTCTTTTTAGGTTTATTTCTACTTGCTGGTCCAAGCATTGCTGAGTGTGTCCCCCAGGAAGCATCTACTCATGTATCTACAAACTATGGCCTGGGTCTAGAGCATATATCATCTCTACAGTCCCTCCACATTCACCCAAGGCTTTTAAGCTTGTTACAAAAGAGATGTTAAAACCAGAGACCCAAGAATCTTATCAACTTTTCCATTTTCCTTCAACTATTAAAGCTAATTTCCTGAGAACATGAGATAGTTGATCTAAATTAGGGGAACAAATAGCATGGGCAATCAGTATTATTCTATAATTTATCAGTCTCTGGTATGACTACTGAAGAAATTTCTTATGTTTTTATCTAAGCAAATCTAAGCAAACAAAGATTTATAAAGTAGTAATACAAGTTTTTTTTTTTTATTAAACATGCATTAAACCTGGGGTTCCTCTCCTCTCCTTTTCAAAAGACCAAGTAAATGCCAGTAAAAGGCATAAAAGACAAGGTCAGCAGTGAAGAGGAGAGAAGTCAGGAGTGGGTTAGAGTTGTGCACACATTTCTGGAATATGAAAAGTGATTGGAGGAGTAGAGACTAATTTAATAGAGAGAGTAAGCTGTACTTTACTGGCTGTGGGTTGCCATTGAGCTGCCTTTGACAGACCCCCATAATGGCACGTGATTGGAGGTTGTCTGGCACCACAGACAACAGGATAACACAAGGAAAAATTATAGGGAAATCTACTAACACTTACCCTCCTATATCCCCTAGTTCCAGGAAACCACCCCTGTGTTTCTTCCAGAAGAACGTAGAATTTTATAAATGGAGAAACAGTTATCAATCTCATCCCTGGGGAAACCAAGCTTACTATAAGGCAGTAGCTCACCTCTGGGACATTTGATGATGTGTGGAGGCATCTTGGTTGTCATAATTGAGGGTGCTCTGGGTATGTTGTGAGTAGAGGTTGGGGTTCTGCTAAACATCCTTCAACGTCCCTAACAGCCTTCTACAGCAAAGGATTATCTAGCCCAAGATGCCAGTAGTGTCAGGACTGAAAACCCTGCTCCAGAGTGAAGAGTGGTTCAGGGCTGAAAGCTTGCTGAAGAGTGGGGGCTCCAGCTCCCTTCCCCACCCTGCTCCCACAAAGCTGAATGACGGGCAGGAGTGTGGATGATTCTTTTCCACAAGAGAGAACTTAGAAAATTTCAACACCAACTTTGCAGGTGTCCTAATAGAAAATCTCCTACTGAAAGAAAAGAAGAACTCTTACTTCCCATAACTCAACATCTCCACTCACCAGCTGATGATCCCATCAATGTGAACATTGGCCTAATCAGCTTTTGAAGATCTTCATTTTAAATATGAGTACCATGAAAGAATTTTAGAAACGTTTTGAACCAGACATTTTGGAATAAATTCTAAGAGGAAAGGCATGTACTAAAATAACTAAGTTAAAATTTTTAAAGTATAAATAGAGGAAACTAAAAGAGTATAGAGATAAGGATACTTCAAAAAATAAAAAACCTCATAGTTAATACCCTCAGTGATAATAGAAGATCCATTATTTCTCTGCTAAAGAGAAAAGTTGGAGAACTTGAGTTATTCAAAATTTAAAATGTGTAGAAAAAACTGAATAGAAGAATTAAATCAGAAAGTGGAATAAATCTCCTAGAGAGTAAAATAAGAGACAATATTTTGAAAGTAGGGGATAAGAGGTAAGAAAACAAGGGGCTTTAACAGGCAATTACTGGACATTCCATAGAGAAAACAGAGATAATAAGGACAAAGAAATGAGTAGAAACAATAATGTCCAACTAATTCCCCAAACCAAGGAACATGGATCTCCAGAGGAAAGGCCTGCCAAGTCACCGACACCAAAAACTGAAAGAGGAAAAGTTTTTTTAAAAATTATGAATTTTGGGACTACCATAGAGAAAAAATAGGTCAAAGGATTGAGAATAGGAATGCAGTGTGGCTTCTTAGCAGCACGTAGTTACACTTGAGGTCAAGGGAGCCATCCTTTGGTCTCAAAGAACAGTGGCATGACCTGGTCACATTCATCTAACCTAGAATTCTGAACTTAGTGAGACCTTCTGTAAAGGATTCGGGTGAAATAAAATCAGGCAAGAGCACTTAAATCTCTTTAATATATCTTTCTGTGAAGAAGACACAGGAAAATGGGAGAAGCTGAGGGTGATGGACCTGGGAACTCACAGGAAAACACCTAACCTCAGTCCTTGTCTGAGGACAGGTACAGAACCACTGTTGGTGGCTTGGCAAGTACCCAGTGTAACCAGTAGACAGAACCAGAGTTCCCCAGGCAGAGGTCTCCAGGGAAAGAAAAAATGAAACAAAATGATTTCCTGCTTTGTTTGACTAGTGGGATGCAGGTTTTAACCCAGGCAAATTCAGACTTTATTTACTTAATCAGGGTACATAGAGAGCAAAACTCAGAGTAACAGGACCATTCTCATAAGCATAACCCTAGATTCAAGATAGGAGGAGATTTTACGTAAAGGAAGAAAGAGAACTTTCGTGGATTTTGCTACAGTTTGGATCTTAAGTGTCCCACAAAGGCTTCTGGGGGTAAAGGCTTCCTTCCCAGTGTGGCGCTACTGACAGGTGGTGGGAACTTTGAGAGGTGAGGCCTAGTGGAAGGTCGCAAGTGTGCCCTTGGGGAGGACTGTGGGACCCTAACCCCTTCTCTCTTTCTCTCTCCCTTTTATTTCTCAACCATGAGGGGAGTCATTCTGCTTTGTCACATGCTCTCACCATGATGTGCTGTCATAGGCCCAAATCACTCAGATCATAAACTAAAAGCTCTATTTGTTAGAGTGACAGATAATGATAGAAAGGTAACACAGCTTTTTTGGGGTCACATTTTATGTTCAAAAAGAGTATCTATGCTCTAAAATAAAATTTTTTTGTGTAAATATATATATATATATATATATATATATATATATATATATATATATAAAACTGGGGATTGAACTCAGGGCACTGAGTCACATTCCCAGCCCTATTTTGTATTTTTTTAGGGACAGGGCTTCATTGAGTTGCTTAGTGCCTCACTTTTTTGCTGAGGCTGGCTTTGAACTCAATTCTTCTGCCTCAAACCTCCCAAGCAGCTAAGATTACAGGTGTGTGCCACCACACCAGGCTAAAATTTTATTTTTTACTAGATTCCTAAAGTCATTACTCAATACTTATCAAATATTATCTATGCCACAAAAAACATTAATGAATGAACACTTTAAATATAGGTCTTAGTCCTATAAAGACCTCGTAGAAGCCTTTACAAAATACAACTGACCCTCTGTACCTATGCATTCTCCATTCATTGGTTTAACCAAATACAGATCAAAAATATTCCAAACAAAATTGCATCTCTACTAAACATGTACAGATTTTTTTTTCTTTTTTTGTGTATATATATGTATGTGTATATATAATAATCTTATGATTATTCCCTTAACATTGCAATTTAACAACTATTTATATAGCATTTACATTGTATTAGGTATTTTAAGTAATCTAAAAATGATTTAAAGTATCTAGGAGATTGTATGCAAATTATATGAAATACTTTGTTATTTTAAATAATGGACATTAGCATCCATGGAGTTTGGTATCCATAGGGAGTCCTAGAACCATGGGCTGTGGTTACCAAGGGACAACTGAATATTGAGGAAAGACAATTCAAGTGAACTAATTCTGCCTCCAAATAAAAAGGATAAATAAATGAATGAGTGTTCAATAGTGACTAAGAACTGGATTCAGCTTTTAAATTAGAGGGAAAGGAGATATTTAGCTAGTTAAGGAGCCAAAATAATCCTGATAAAAGCCACTTTTAAAATTAGAGAAGGAATAAGCATATGATCTTGACAATAATCAAATCCCTAGTCCCAGGGTTTATAGATGACAGGTCTAATGAGGAACTTGCAATTATCTTGAAAATCATGGAGACCTGGCATAATACCAGAAGCTGCACACAGTCTTAAAAATAGGTGATCAACAGTCTTGAAAATTTTTATGTTAATTATCAGACAGTAACATGATTAAAATGAGATAAGGACAGAAGAATGGCAAGTAGCTCTGAGGCTCTCAAATCCCAAGGAAAAGGTCCTGAATTTTTCATGTCTTACAATTCCTCTTGAGTTCTCCTCAAACTCTATCTAGCATTCTATTCCAGTCCCTGGAAACAAGTTTGTCTTGCTTAATGAAAGGCAGGAGGAGAAAGGAGAAGGTGAATATAAATTGCTCTCATCTACCACACAGATCAAGGTGACCTGGTTGCTAATATTTTGCTTCATGATTCAATCTGAGTAATCAAAGTTCTGGTTTTTTATTTCCCTGAGACTGAGTGTCCATTGACTCATTTTTATCTGCCTTCCTATGCCTCAATCCTTGTCTTGATAACTGGTCTAAGTTTTTTTTTTTTTTTTTTTAAATTGGTCTGACCTACACAAATCTCAGAGCCCTGGTCTTGCCCTAGCCCTTTTGCCTGAACTGTACATCCTGTGGATAGATGTGGATCTCTTAGACTGGCTTTGCTGCCTTCTACCCACCTAGATACCTTTTACCATACTACCTTTGTATACACAAAGTCAAATGTGTGTTTTACCTTTGTCCCATGAATGAATATTTTTTGATGGCCTCTTTTCACCCCTTTAGTGAGGGAAAGATTCCATCCTAGGGCTATGGAGCTGGCCAAACACATAGCACCCAACATAGGATGGGTGACCTCAATAGCAGTTTATTAATTGGAAATACTTAATACCCTGGAGGAAGAGGAATTTGTACTACACTGAGCCACATGGAGGTTGCATTTGGAACAGATTGAGCAGCAGAGGATGTGAGGAGGCAGACTTTGTAGTAATCAGAGTTTGGATATGAGTGTCTTGTTTGGATAATTCCATGGACCGGCAGACAATTGAAGGCCACTGCTGCCACTACTTCGGATTAAGCAGGAACCATGCATTCATCTTTTGATAAGGAGGATTGTTTGATTAGAGGTCTTTATCTCCTGGGGAACAACTATGAGTTAGGCCATTCAACCTCCTGGTTTCCCAGATCTCAAGGCACATGTGATATTAATTTTAGGACTTAATACCATGAGTTTCTTCCTCCATCTCCTGCCCTAATTGTGTGTCTATGTCTACTTCATCCTTTCCTGTGGCAACTCGGCTCCTTCTGTCTCTCACCTCATCATATGATAGAGTCATCCCCATCTACCTCAGTGATCTACATATAGCAGAATAGAAATATCAGGATTATCCTTTGGGATAACTTTTATCTAGCTTAGGGAACTAAGGTTTTGGAAAACCCTGATCATAGTCACATAGCTATCACCAGAAAGAGGATTCTTAAAAGCATGACTGTGATGTTTTAAAGTTTTTTTCAGGGCTAGGATGGTAGAGTGGTAGAGTGTTAATCTAGCATGTACAAGGCCCTGGGTTTGATCCCCAACACCACAAAAATAAACTTTTTACATTAGTAATTAGAATTAATATCATGTTTTTAAAAGAAGCTATATTCTTAAGTGAAATTATGTGTTTATAGTTCTTGTAAATTAAAAAAGTAGTCCAACACTAGTTAAATATTAATAGCTAAGCAAATAATGATATATATTAGATGAGCTCTTAAGACCTCTACAAATTCAGGGTGATGCCCAGTGACTACTAATAAACAATATGGAAAGCTAACTTTAGGGTTATTTTATTTTCTATTTATAACCATGGAGAAGCTGTTTATTTGAATAATACCTGATGTGATCTTCCGTAACTCTGACTTGATCCTGCTGTTATTTTCAAAAGATACAAGTGTTCAGACCAGTTTTCTTCTTTCTGGCCCCTAGGGTTTGCAATGTCAGAATATACAGCAATTTAGGAAATATCAGCTGCCTAGGCCTGGTATTTTGGACTCTTTCTTCTCTGCTATATATTTAGTTTAAGGCATCTGTAAATGTCTACTGAATGATGAATGTATTAATATTAATTAATATTATTAATGTTCCCACACAGGTCTATCTCCTGGTAAAGGTTACCTCCTAAAATAAGGATAATGGAGCCCACCTGGTTCAGACTAGTATTGTCTCTTCTGTCCTTGTGTACTTGACTGACACTGGCAAATGGACAGAAATGTTCTTACTTTGTGTTCTCACATAGTAAGACAGAGAGGTGCCAAGGATCAGCCCTGTTGGTTTTACTATACCTGTGTTGTACAGGTATTGCCATGTAGATATTGTTATGCCTGCATTCTCTGGAGCCATTCTAGTGAAAAATACAAATTCCTAATTGATTACTGCCAGTTTTCCAGAGACGGGGCTGTTGACTGAAACAGGTTGGAGAAATCACAGGAAGTGTTCCCATTATAAGCTATTGATGATATCTTAAATAAATAAGATAACTATTGGTGATATATTGGTTTTCTTAGTGAAATGTAAATAGAAACACCAAAAGCAGAGGCTACCTGTAGCCATATCTGTATTGAAGAAGTGCAGTATCTCTGCTTAGAAATTGGGAAAGACAGACTTGGGGAAGTGTCATTTGGGAATAGCTGACACGAATTTTAAACCTTTATGATTTTATAATGATGTTGCTGCTAACAATAGTAACTCTGTGAAAAGTGGCCACAATTCCAGACTATTGATTAAGAGATTAAGCTCTTCTCCTTTCTTTTTTCAAAGATCACAAACAGGTCTCAATTCCTGTAAGATTATGCATTAAGGACAGGTAAAACAACTTTTCTCATAGGCTTATTGAGATTATTGATAGTGTCCATGAACTTCTGGCAGCCCTTTGTTGAAAGGTACTGCTTCCCTGGATATCATGCTATTGTGGTAAAGTATTAATATATTTGATTGACAGTAAGCTATTATGAAGTTTTCATCCCAAAGTCATGAATGCCTGAATCCCCACCTGCTGAAAAGGAACCCTAAATATTTTAAGAATTATAACACTTGGGTGTCAGCTGCAGATGTGTATGTCTTCAGTAGTTAGGACCCATTCAAGTGACCTCCATCCTTCTTTCTTGTCAGGCACATTGTAAATTACCAGGACATTGCAAGGGGAGTGAGGGATGGAGTAAGGTGGAAAGACTCCAACCTCGTATATGAGGATCTGCAGTTTCTACTTACAGGATATATAAAAGGTGTCTTCACATCAGTGGATGTAAATTGAAAAGTCCATTTTTCTGTGTGTTTTTTTTTCAATCTACTTTTTCTGGCCCATCCACACAGCATATATGCAATACCTATTTATTTTAATTTCATTCAGAAAAATTCCCCATTTTTTAAACCAATAAACCATAAAGAATCCGGGAAAATGACATCTTTTATTTCTTGCTTTAGTAACCATTACGGTTTTTTATAGATTTAGAATTATAAAGTAGATATTTTTTCATTAACATGATAGCTGCTGGTCCTTAACTAGCATCTGGCTTCTAGTTTTAAAATAATAGAATGAAATGGCGGAGCTGAGAAAGGATTATTGTGACCATCTAAATAATTGCCCTCATTTTTGAGAGGAGCAACTCAGGAAGAGCTCAAATAAGAGCACAGGGTTTCTAGTTCCCATTATGTGCACTTTCCAAGGTACTCTGAGGCTGCTACATATGTGGCATGATTTGAGGCAGTGCCAAGGTGCCCTTTCCAAATACCCACTCCCCTGCATGTCCTAATGCATGAGGACATCAATCCTTTGGGGTTTGAATAAGTTCTGTGTTGCAAGTCTTCTGTAAAACATTAATGTCTTCTGGAGGAGTCCCACTTGAAGCCTGTTTTAACCAACTTCTTAGATAGCTTGTGGAACCTTCTCAGTAATTAGCAGATTGAGACAAATGCTAGCCCTAGTTTAGGGGCTAGGGCACAGTGAGGATGGAGAAAATGGACATTAGTGTGGTTTGTTCTTGACATGCCCAGTTGTCTTCAATCTTTACAAGCTTTGATGAGGAGTTCAAGATTCAGAAAAGAGTACAGTGTGATATGGTTACTTTTTAGATACTTGTCCAACATGTATGTAGATTTTGGAGCAGCTATTTAGAGTACTTTGTCTGTGTTCAATAGAAAACAGGATCAGAGGAGTGGTATGAAGCCATCAATTCCTACCCCCCAGTCACCTAGGCTGTATTTGTATTTCCTATGAGAAATCATTGAGTAATTGATTTGGGCTGTGGTTAGAGGAGCTCTGTGGTTAGAGGAGCTCTGTGATAAGGGAGGACCAAGCAGTGGAAATTTGGATGGGGAGTGGGAGACAATATGTTGTTCCCAAAATAGCACAGGAATGGAGGTCAGAAAGCTTCCATCCATTCTGGTCTTCATTATTCAACAAATTAATTGTAAGGATTATACACAATATTTTCATCTTTTGACTAGGTCTTAGATTGAGGGAATAAGGCCAGATTATCTCTCAGGTCCCTTCCAACTACTGATATTTAAAAATTTTTTAACTACGACAATTAAGTAGAGTGGCTTGGGGTGAAACTGGGATAATTTATGAGGACCAGTGAGGCAGAGACTTCTACAGATGGCACAGGGGTCTGGGGCTTTGTGTGTTTTGTCCTGGATATTTTCATTCAGACATCAAAAAATATTGTTGCTATTGTATTTGTATTTTAGTGGTATATAACTTGTTTCTAATTTTATTCTTTGTGATTTCTTCTTGGTGCTTATATTTGTCATATCTTTAAATGTCACTCCTGAGAATCCACTAAGGGTGAGATTCTTGAGATTCTTAATACTTTGCTGAAAACAGTGTTTACAGTATATTTGATGCTCCATAAATATTTGCCAGAGAGGATTGAACAGAATGTTTAAAGTGTTTGTCAACTTTTTGGAACATGAGGAAGTAGGAGCGGTCCAGACGAGTGGTGGGAGGGAAAGGGAGAGAGAAGGGAAACTGTATGGAAATGGAAGGAGACCCTCATTGTTACACATAATTACATATAAGAGATGGTGAGGGGAAAGGGGGAAAAAAAACAAGTGAGAGAACTGAACAACAGCTGATGGGGTAGAGAGGGAAGATGGGAGGGGAGGGGAGGGGGGATAGTAGGGGATAGGAAAGGTAGCAGAATACAACAGTCACTAATATGGCATTATGGAAAAATGTGGATATGTAACCGATGTGATTTTGCAACTTGTATTTGGGGTAAAAATGGGAGTTCATAACCCACTTGAATCAAATGTATGAAAGATGATATGTCATGAGTTATGTAATGTCTTGAACAACCAATAAAAAAAAAAAGAATTGATGCTACCAACTGGGAGGTAAGAAAATTGGGCAAAGAAAGGAAAAGTAGCCTTAGTAATGTGGGGGTCAGGGAAGAAAGAACTGGGATTTTATTTTGTCTGTGTCTGTCTATAATTCTTCTGCTGTGTAAGATGGTTCCCTGCAATAACCCATATTTCTGTGGTCTTGGAGCATCACTACTCCTATTGAAATATAGAAATTAAAACAGTGAAGGTGAAGATTTTAGTTTAATTGCCTGTTTTCTTTGAGGTCCTGTAGGCCAGCACTCAGGAAATGAGAATTAGCATATTGCTAGGCAAAGATCATTGGTGTATAAAATTTCTCTTGTATCTTGCCTCCCATAGAAGATCATTTGAGTACATTTCTTTCTCCCCCTTGAATTTTTGCTTGTTAAAACTGAGGCTTTAGTGATGTTCATGGAGTTTCTAGCCAAAATCAGTTCAATTAAAACCTCCCAAGGGTGTCCTTTCCTTGTTAGAACTGTAAGTGATTTGACTTATGTGATTTTTGGTCTTTTTGCTAATGGAAGTATAGGTTAAGAACAGAACAAGTTGTGGCTACCTGGGAAAGGGTGTTACATTTTATGACTTCCTTACTTTTTCTACTTAATTCTGTTCCTTAAAAGACATGGTATGCATGTATAAGTACTGAAAGCCACACAGAGCTCTCCTTGAAAATGTAAGTAAATTAATTGCCTTGGAAAGGTCACCCATAGCTTTAAACATTATAAATTATGAGATTCAAGGAAATGAAATTCTGCCACTAAAATCTCTGCATTACTTCTTGTGTTTAAAACATACAAGACCTTTCGTGTAGGATAGTTTTCTCAAAATGCCTGTCAATTTGTTTTATCTACATTATGTCTAGGTTTTTTTTCTTCATTTTATCAGGGGAAATGGGATTCACTACGATTGTTGAAGTGCTGCAATTGATTCCATTTCTGTAAGGAACGGAACATTTTTCCAAATTCCATAAATCTGAATGAATGGTATGAAATAACAAACAAACAAACAAACAAACAAACAAACAAATAAATAATTCTCTTGCCAATCCAGTACATGGGAATTAATAAAGATAGTCGCACTAGATAGTCAATAGACTTTTCTTTCTATCTCAGGTTCTCAAGAAATCTACATTATTAGGAGGTGAGACTGTGTAATGTACCATTCATATAATTCTTCCTGCATTGTGTTATAGATTGCTGATTTGAATCACAATAAAGGAACTGTGTTCTTTCTATTTGTTTAGTGCCTGGTCTAGTAGAGTAAAATTTTAATTCTAATTCCAGCCACTACTTTCTGCATGAAATCTGACAAGGCATTTCAAGTCTTTGTGCCTCTTGGCTCCTTATCTATGAGGGAAGTAGAATAGGTATTCTTTTCTTTTCTTTTTGTGGAACTGCAAGAGAGGTAGGAAAATGGGAGGTACAGAGAGAACCTCCTTACTTTTAGCCTACCGAATTAGAAGTTGGTACTTTACCCACACTTTGGATGGAATTTAATTCCCCCAAAGTAAATATGTTATTTTCCCTTAAATTAAATTACAAACATTTTGAAGTCAGGGATTGGGTCTTTCCCATATGACTTAAGATTGTATAATGCATATCCTCAAAAATTTTCAAATTTCTATTTCATAAACTGAATCATTTTGGTAGAATCTCAGTTTGTTGAATTACATTTTCTGGCTGGTATTCCGAGGTGTCCATCAGGAGATAGGAATGTTTGTGTCCCTCCAAAATGTATGTGGAAACCATTTCCAATGAAGTACATATTTAAAGGTGGGCCTTTTGGAGGTAATTATCCAGAGCCCTCCTGAATGGGAAGCCAGTTGGTCCCTGTTTTGCCCTTCTTCGAGGGGAGGATGCGGAAAAGGATCCTGTCTGTGAAGTGGAGAGCAAGCTTTTGCCAGACACTGAGTCTGCTGATAACTGGATCTTAAGTTTCCCAGCCTTCAGAACTAAGAAAATGTAAATTTCTGTTGTTTTATAAATTAGTATAATGTATTTTGTATAGCAACCCAAATGGACTAAGGAATGGACTTTTCTTAGTCCATTTCTAATCTTAGAAATATAATCTAGAAATGTATTATTCAAGTAGCTATTTAAAAATAATTGGGATCTTGGCTCATGGGACAAGTTTGAGAATGTTTTTTGTTTTGGACTGAATGTTCTTGTATCCCAGATTCATATGTTGTAATCCTAAAATTCACACATTAAAATGTTATGGTATTAGGAATTGGAGCCTTTGGGAGGTAGCCAGATCAGGAGACTGGAATCCCATGATTGTGCCCTTGTAAGAAAATACAAAAAGCTTCTTGCTCTCTCTGGTCTCTATTATTTAAGGACATGGTTAGAAGACAGCTGTCTGAAAGCCTGAAGAGTGCCTTACCAGACACCAGACCTGACAGCACCTTGATCTTAGATTTCTTTTAGCCTTCAGAAGTATGAAAAAAAATTGATTTCTACTGTGTAAATCTCCTGGTCTACGGTAATTTTGTTAAAGCAGTCTGAACTAAGTTTTTTGAAGGATAATGCTATTGTAAATAAGTGATCAGAAGGGATTCCTCATAGTTACAATGGATCCTCATTCTCAATGACTGGCTGTTATGTATTTAAGTGGATAACAGTTTTTGATACTTTTCTGAGAGAAAGGCTCTTTGAAATCCTACCAGCTATTGGATAAGCATGATGTTCAGAGCATAAAAGTATTTTAAACAATTTCTCTTTCTTTAGAGCAAGAATATAAATTTTATAACCACCAGAGCCATTCTAGAGAAACATAATTTCAAATTGTGCGTACAATTTGAAATATTGACGTCCTAATTTTTCATATTGTCTTACATAAGTAGGAAAGTAATGGTTCAGACTTGCTGCATGTGTTTACTTATTTGGGGGTGGGGTGCTATAGCATTACAGAAGAGGCTTTCCCAATTGGTAAACTTCAAAGATCTAGAAGCTTTACTTGGCCCATGTCTAGTCCTATTATTGCTTCCAACTTTTCCACTTTTTAGTTTCTGCCATTTTTCAGGGACTTGGTGTATTCTTTCCTACACCTTTGGTGTCTCAAATTTTCAAGGTATAGAGATTACTTTCCTAAAAATATTTTGAAATCCTAGACAGGATTTTTGTTTTTTCTTGCCAATGGAATTACCCAGGTTTTAAACTTTTATTTTATTTATTTTTTCTTGCAATCCATGTTTCTTTAGTGAGCATCCATTTGGGAAATTTAGTAGTGTATAAAGGAAGAAAAGATCCTCTTTCTATTCAAACAGGAATTCAGAGCTGTAGCCTATCTGTACCTATCTAAAGAAAGAAGCATTTCACAAATCTCTGAGGGACTGTGGGCTCCTAAATCCTGTTGGCAGTTCCTCTCCACCTCCTTCACCCAGATTAAACATAGTAATTGTTGTCATTTTTGTTGTTCCCTCAAGTTCAGGGCCTGCTCATCTTTCTGTCTGCCTTGAGAATGCCTTTTGTTTAGCTAGCAGTTCCTGTCTGGGGCAGTCCATTCCTGGAATTCTTTTTGGTCAGGGTTGAAGGACACTGTCACCAAGTCCTGGGCATTACTAACTACACCTGTCAGTGATAATGGGGAAAGGTGATGATTCATGGTAGTCTCTCTTCTACAAAACCTGGTTTCAGGAATGAAACATTAGATAGGTTTTCATTCCTAGGAGGAGCTCAAAATACATTTATTTATATCTCATCAAATTGGGCTGAGCTGATTCAGAACTGGCACTATTCTGCTTGTATCCTTTCACATTTATCACCCAGATGAATTGGAAAACAGTAGCTGCTGACTAATAATTATATAATCAGGATCAGAGGAAGGTGTTGTTCACTTATTTAGAAGAATAGTCAGAACTTTAGCAAACTTGTTCCTAAGATTATTCATCCTCAGGCTCAAAGAGATGATTTTAACAGTCCTCTTCTGTCCTTCTTCGTCTCTCCAAGGCGTTGGTTGGCTGAGATGATCTCACAGTTCCGAAACTTCATGATGTATGTTGTGGGTTTTTCATTTCCAGGAGAAGCTTAAAATACATTTATTTATATCTTATAAAATTGGACACAGCTGATTCAGAACCGGCGATACTCTGCTTGATTCAGCATATGTTTGGTGAGTTTTAGCATCAGCCTCAGCAATAAAGTGAATATTTCTTGGGAAATATCAGAAATGTTGGTTTCCAGAACTTAGGATTTACTATATCATTATGGATTTATAATTTACTAGGTTAAAATACAGTCAGCATCTTGTAACTAATTCATAGGAATTACACAACTGAAACTCAAAAAGATAGATTCCTAGGGACTACATTCATATGTTGTAGTCCCAGTTTCTTACATGGTATCATTTGGATTTGAGGCCTTTGAGAGTTATTTGGGTTTGGATGAGGTCATCGGATTGGTGCCCTTATAAAAAGAGATAAAGGGACCCGTGCTCATTCTCCATCATGTGAGTGCAGACCTTGAAGTTACCATCTGCAAGTCAGGAAGAGGGCCCTCACCAGAATCTGATCATGGGCTTTTTGGTGTCCAGAAATGTAATAAATAGTTTTTTGTTATTTAAGCCACCCACTCTATGGTATTCTGTTATAGTAGCCCAAACTGACTAAAGTACAACTCAAGAAAATCTCTTGTACTTTCTGGATTCCATTGTTTACGCATGACCTTATCACCTCCTAGACCCCTCCCTTGTCTGTCTTACCCCTTTAGAGCATGGCTTCAGCATTAATTTCTTAACAGTATCCATCAACCTTCAAAACCAATTATCTCTGCTTAATGTTCTTTTCCTCAATTTCTTTAATTTTTTTCATAATAATTATATATAATAGTGGGATTCATTTGACATATTCATACATGTACTTAATATAATATGGTTAGTTTCATTCCCTAGTACCTTGCTCTCCTCTTCCCCTTGTTCCTCACTTCTTCTATTCTACTGATATCCCTTCTATTTTCTGGTGATTCTCCCAATGTTTTATTTTCCTTTTTTCTTTCTAGCTCCCATATATGAGAGAAAACATATGACCCTTGACTTTCTAGTCTGACTTATTTTGATTAACATTAGGCTCTCCATTTCCATCCATTTTCTTGCAAATGACATATTTCATTCTTCTCTATAGTCACATAAAACTCCATCGTGTGTGTGTGTGTGTGTGTGTGTGTGTATGTATGTATGTATGTTGTATCACATTTTATTTATCTATTTACGTGTTGATAGACATCTAGACTAATTTTATAACTTGGCTATTGTGAATTGTGCTGCTCTAGACTTGGGTATGCATGTATAGTATGCTGCCTGTACTGTAGGTATTTGCTGAAGTCCTCATTTTAGGTCATATGGTGAGGACTATGTTCCATTCCTAGTCTTTTGTTCCCCTCAATTTCCTAATCACATGGGACATTGTCATCCTTGTTTCTAGAGTCATGGGTTTCTTAGGTCTTCTCTGATTTTTCCTTTTCTGCCTCTATGAAACAAATAATAGGGTCTTTCTTTATTTCTAACTTCTAAATCATCA
The DNA here is from genome assembly GCF_045843805.1 of Urocitellus parryii. NCBI lineage: Eukaryota > Metazoa > Chordata > Mammalia > Rodentia > Sciuridae > Urocitellus > Urocitellus parryii. The sequence continues at coordinate 88,117,714 of NC_135539.1, read as the reverse complement.
GGTTTTTATGGAGGAAGAAAAAGGACCCTAGAATCAAAACACCTGGAGATTTTCAGTATTCGTATGGCCCACATTTTTCTCAAGCTCATGCACCATGAATTAGATTTATAGTGAGAGAGAAACATGTGCTGTGGCCCATGAAAATAGCTGGCATAATGGTGAACATAAAGTCATCAGATAGTAATTCTGTTGACAGGTGCTATTTACTACAGGATTAGAGGAAGTGGACTTTCCTCTTTGCCTCTTGAACAATTAGGGTTTTGCTTTAATTTCCACTACAACCAGAAAGTGACTACTCTTGTCTAATGGGAAGCGACATCCCTCTTATCATCAGAATTCCCAAAAGAATGTTAATGTCATAGAGATCCACAGCCACTAAGCGTCCTGCAAGAAGCAAGAAATGGTACAAGTTTCCATCAACAATGTGGAACAAAAGCATAAAACGTGGGGATTCAGGATAGACAAAAACCATTCTCCTAGCCACATTGGCTTTCATGTGTCACCTGTCTCTCTTACTGAAAAGAACACCAGATTCTATTGTTTCTTCCCTTTTAATGGTACACTGCATGTAAATATGCCAAGTAAACACTAACGGTTCTCATCCAGTTCACATATGAGTAAGGCATAGTCTTTGCCTTTCAAATGAAAAAATGAGACAGAGAGGTAAATTATAAGTGCATGCAGCTTAGATATGGAGATAGCCTGGGTCTTATCAACAGATGATAAATAAGGAAAACACACACACACACCCACACACTCACACACACACACACACACACACACACACACACACATATATACCAATAATGCAGTGTTATTCAGTCATAAGGGAGAATGAAATCCTTTCATTGGCTACAAAATGGAAGGAAATGGAGGACATCCTATTAAGTGAAGCCAGACAGAAAGGTAAGTATCACATGTTCTCTCTCTTACACAGAAACAAACAAAAAGTTGACCCAGAAGTATAATAGTGATCACTAGGGACCAGAAATGGTGCTGGGAGGGGTGGTAGTGTGAGTGTAGAAGAAGGTGGTTGGATATGGTCACTGAAAACTGTATACATGTATGGAAAAATGACACTGAATTCCACTTACATGTATAATTATTGTTTCAAAAATAAAATAACAAATGCAACAGAATCACTTGCTGTTCAGAGATTCTTTCAGATAGTCACAGGGCTCCTCATCATCATTTGTTAACTTCTGATGGCACCATTTTTTTCTTGGTTTGTACAGGTTGGTTTTTCCTCTTGAGTTATTAGATTTTATATATGTTACTTGACAAATGATAGGCACCATCCGACAGATGTGCAAACACTCTTTAAACAACCATTTACGATTCCTCATTCTTCTTTCAGTCTTATAACATATATTTGTCAAGAGGCCTGGTACTAAAAAGGTGCAGTGTTTACCTCAAGTAGTGACAGCGTGAGCAAGGGAAGGACCTGCAAATACAGTGCAGGGGTACAAGAGGAAGGCACTGCCCACCTAATTTTCCATGGTATTTTTCTCCAAACACCATGTATCCTCACATTTTCAAATGCTTTAGTTACTTTATAGGAGATGCATGTCAAAACATAGAATATTAATAGGCTTACATTGGTGGCTGCTGATATTACTTAGGACATTGTTTTGCAGTCCATAGGGTGAAAGTAGAATTGTTTAAATAAGGAACCAATTATACAACTGTAAAATAAAAAGAAATCTAAGTACTTTCCTCCTATTGCACTAGTGTAAGATTTAATTTCAGCATTATTCTTCCACCTCAATACAATTATTTGCTGTTTTAAAAGTCATTTTTATTACATATTAAATAGAAAAGGATAGTGCGAAACATACATGTGTCATATGGAATATCACTTCGATAAATATCTTGCCATCAAGATTAAGAAGTACAACTTTGAAGCTCTCCGAAGTTTATGACTTTCTCCTTCCTCTAAAGTTATCCTGAATTTTGTATTTACGATTCCCTCATTCTTCTTTCAGTCTTATAACATATATTTGCATTCTTAAAAAACATGTCACTGGTTTTGCATATTTCTTATATTTCTTTATGTAATAATGATAGAATGACACTATATATATATATTTTTTTTTTTTTTTTAAGAAGTTAACAGTTTTCCCACTCTCAAAGGACTGTTCATATGCAGGTATTACTCAAAATTCAGAGCCATGTTGCCTCCAAGTCTCCAAGGAAGAGGAATATTTGTTGTTATCATCTCCATTCCTTTTAGTTTTTTTTTGTACTGGAGATTGATCCCAGGGGGCTCTGCCACTGAACTACTTTCCCAGCTCTTTTTATTTTTTATTTTGAGACAGCATCCGGCATCTCACTATTTTGCCCAGGCTGACCTTGAACTTGTGATCCTCCTGTCTCTTGAGGCTCTGGGATTGCAGGTGTGCACCACAATGCCCGGCAATACATGCCTTCTTAAACCTTGTTTTGACATCAGAATTGATCTCTCCATTGCAACATGGACAGTAAAAATATCTACTTTAGAAGAAATTTTACATTCCACCCACAGGCACATAGATGTGTTCTATGATTTCAACCACACAATCATTGAAGACCACAATAAGGAAGAACTAGAATAATTGTATAAATCTTGAGTTGTTTTCTAGAAATCCTACAGCAAGTAAGAAGAGGTAAGTCAACTTTCTGTAATCCTGTCTCATTTTGATGCAAACTCTGTAATCTACACATTCTTGTGCTTTTCTTTCTTTCTTTTCTGAGATAGGGGTTTCACTAAGTCTCCTAGGCTGGCTTTAAACTCCTAGATTCAAATAATCTTCCCACCTTAGCCTCCTGAGTAACTGGGTATTTAGGCATATCAATTCCTGGTCTCCTCTGTGATAGCTCATACAATGCTCATCCACATCTTATTACCATGGAAATATATCTTTCCAAAAAAAAGCACCTGTATAAGAGAGTTCAAATCATACATGGGAAGGGAGTCTTGATCAAAAGGAAACAGTCCATTTCCGCTCAGTACACCACAAAGGATCTCTTTTCTTTTACATCATCATGCTCTATTATTTTTAGCTTCTAACACCTCTGTACCCAGAAAAAGGATCTTTGCTGTACATTTGCATATCTCGTGGTCCTTCTGAAAAAAAAATGTTCTCTGAATAATGAGATGGTCTGCCTCCAAGGCAAAATTAAGTGTTTTCTTCTTGCAGTAGAAAATTCTGTAAATGCTGCAAAATGATGGGGTTTCCATCTTCTTGCTTTCCCATTGAAATGAGATGACTGTCTTCATTCAGTTCTATTTGCATGTTTAGTAGGCATCTGATACCCAATATGGCTGAAACACAACTCTTTTTTTAATATTAATTTTTTAGTTTTAGGTGGACACAATATCTTTATTTTTAATTTTTAAAAATTTTTATGTGGTGTTGAGGATCAAACCCAGCGCCCTGCGCATGCCAGGCGAGCTTGCTACTGCTTGAGCCACATCGCCAGCCCGATGAAACACAACTCCTGATTTCCTTCTCTTTCCTAGATTTCTTTGACCTCTCTATACTTTGTGTCATGAGTGAGCAACCCCCAGGATTTGGTTGCTCAAATAACAATCCAGATATCTTCTTTGATTCATTCCTTTTCCCCTCCTTCCAAGATATTAACTACTGTCTTACTGTTACTTTACTAAATATATCCTAAATCCATCCATTTCCTTCCCCTCTGGTCATGTGGCCCAGTAACCCCTTACATGGGTTTTCTCCTTCTATTCCTGTATTCCCTAGAAACCCGAGAGACAGTTTTAAAGTGCAATTCAAATCATGTAATTTTCCTTCTAAAACACCAAACAGTGGTTTCCTACCATACTTAGAATAGCATTCAGACTCCTTTCCATGGCCTATATCATGAAAAAATAATCCTTACTTCTGGGTGGCTTATTGGCTGTGGAGGGAGAGGAGGTGTCAGGTTGGAGCGACATTTCATGCAATGTCCGATATAGCACTGGTGACAGTAATCAACTCTGCTTCTTTAGTTCAAATGCTGGGAACAGAACAGATTTCTGCATGAATCACGTTCTGGAGGATAAATAGAGAAATCAAGGTTGGGTTGGGGAATGAGATTGGGAGAAGCAAGAACAAAAGACAGAAAGGAAAATGAAAGAGAAGCAACTGATATTACACATGTTCATAAAAGAAAGTCAAACATATCCTTACTTGTAAGAAAACGAAATATGTTGGATTCACCTTAGGTGGTTGCTTCTCAGGCAGTAACCATGCAAAAAGAATATGCCTTATGGAAACATCGCCAAGAGCAGTCTATTAAAATGTGTTGACAGGTATATCAATTTTCCCCCATATCTGGGTCGTTGGTAGCAGGGTGGGACTATAGCAATCTTATATGGCTTACACACACAGTTTCCCAAAGGTGTTTTGCCAAGTGTGTTACGGTTCTAAGTGCTATTCCATGGGGTCGTCAAGCAGTCCTAGGAGATCAAGGTGATGAACAAAGCAACCCCCTTTAAAAGGGGCAGCTGCACAGACATGCTGCCTTAGCTCTGTGCCATTGGAGTCCATGGAATGTAAGTTGAAACAGAAAACACCTCCAACCAATTTATATCTCGAGAATATTTAAGCTGAATTATCTGCTGAGGCATTTTGGATAGTGTTTATGGAAAAAAGCGACAATCTTACTTAGAATGAAAAGGTCAGAAGTAGGGACAGAGATCAAGAAGTTCTGTTTCCTTTGGTGGAATTGTCAGATGGAAACTTTGTCTTCCTTTTGGGCAAGTAAGTTTGGGGCAGGGCTCTCTCTCTGGTTTCTTCCTCACTACAGCAAAGCAGAGGGTCTTACTGCAGAGGACCCAGAGGGCAACAAACAGGCTGTTCCAGCTGATGAATGTTAGAAGGGCAAGTAGAAGTTGTTCTGTTAATTAGCTCTGACCTCCTGGTAGGGCATCTGGACTACCTGTGATGAAGACGAAGGGGTGATAGCAACTGTTGGAAGGAACCTGAAAGCATTTTGATATGTCAGGTTTTTCTGCAGCTCAGGAGGCCAGCACAAGTCCTCAGAAGATTCCTGAACATGAGGAGGAGAGGAGGCAAAGGCAGTAGAGAAATGATTTGTTTGCTTTAATATTTGCTCCCAAATAATACAATTTTATCTATGTTTTTAGTGTTGCAACTTAAAATTATGCAATAAAACACTATAATGTTATACCGAACATTATAATGTTATATTTTTACTATATTTTTAATATTATAATTATATTTCTGATTATATATAATTCTTAACTATATATGTTAGAAGAGATATAAACGCACATGTTCACATACAATTTTCCAGTTCGTATTTCTGAGGTCTAATCTTTTACATGGTTACAATCTTAGAAGTGGCAATCTAGTTCAAATCTGATAGATTTTGTTTTCTTTCAAGTAACATATGCACACTCATGGAAGTATTTACATATTTGGTATCTGTGACCGTGTTTGAGGAACAAAGCCTCTAGCTCTGTCAGACACATCTATTACTTACATCCAGCCCAGGTCACAACCACATAGGCCTAGCTGAGGCGTGAAGTCCACCTGTCCACCTGCTGGCAGGTTGCCTAAACTAGACCTGTTCCCAGAGTTATTCAGAGCATTCAGATGCCATACTTCTTGTTCTGCCTTGGTGTCTACCAAGGTACTTGCCTATGTCAGTGATTGACATCAGATGATGTAACTGTTTTTGCTGTGTGGCTTTTTCTTCCTGAAACACTTTAGTTTTTCTCTGGCCATCTGTCTGGCACTGAGTAAGTCATTTTACTTTTTTTGGGTCTCATGTTCATCCTCTGTGAAATGATGAGATTAAACTATTTAATGTCAGGACACCAAGTGCTCCTTTTTTATGATGTTTGTCTGACTTCTCAAATTATGAGAACCCTTCCCATTACTCATTCACTTCTCTCAAAACTTTTGTGGACACCAAGGCAGAACAAGAAGAATGGCATGCATGTTCTGAATAACTCTGGGAACTGGTCCTAATTTAGGCAACCTGCCAGCAGATGGACAGGTGGATTCCCCATGCCTCAGTTAGAGTTTACATGGTTGTGATCTGGGCTGACTGTGAGTAGTAGATGTGTCTGATAGAGCTAGAGACTTTGCTCCTCAAATATGGTCACAGATACCAAACATGTGTCTGAACAAGCAACCCAGTGCCTTCACTTCTGCCACATATGTGCCAAACTGCAGTCAAGGTAGTTGATGATCTGCTAGTTATTTCATGATTTTTCTGTTATTTGAGCACAACAAATGGCAAGAATAAGCAAGATAGTTTGTATTTACAGATTGTTGGTTTCACCCTCAGAATTTCTGATTCAGGAGTTCTGAAATAAAACCTGATGGTTTGCATTTCTAACAAGTTCCTTTGCTGCTACTGTTTATACCCTTTGAGAAGCACTTATCTGGACTAAGAACAGAGGGCTGCTCATCCTTGGCAATAGAGGTAGCAAGTAAAAAGAGATGACGGAGATACCTAGGACCATGTTTGGATATTGCATGGTTCATTTGTCTGGAACATACAACACAAAGTGAGCAAATATTAAAAAAAAAGATATTATAAAGGTCTGTAAAAATGAGACTAAAATTGTTGGACTCTATCCTGAGAGGCTGTTGGGAGAAGATAGTGAAAGATTTTAAAATTCATGACATTCTGTGTGGATGGAGTGCACAGTGGAAGCAAAGATGCTAACCAGCAGAGAAGTTGAACAAGAGAGGTGAATGACAGGGAACCAGCCCAGTGGTAATGAGGATTAAGATTTTGAGCATTTCAGGTTCAAAGGTGAAAAGAGGGAGAGGGAAATGGTGAGGGAGGAGGAGGGGGCGAGGGAGAGGGAATATGAATGAGAGACAGATACTCAAGACCTATTTAGAGATTTAGTGGCCAATTAAGTATGGAAGGAAGTTTAAAGTGTTCTATAACAAATTCCAAAAAAATTCATTGGACTCTTCAGTGTCTGTCTTTATCTTTCCAGCTTTTAATATGTCTGGACTTTTTATACATATATTCACTTTGTGAATTTTTGGTTTTCTCTCTTTTTTTTTCTTATTGTCTCTTTCTGAATTATTCAGTAGATTTAGTGGATTGATTGAAAGGAGGGTTAATATAATTGTTATAAGGGAAAATAGTGTTTGTCAAAATTCTTGAGACAACTGTATATGCAATAACAATGTCTTTGGATCTGTCTTGATGACACAATATAGTTGGCCCCTGAGTAGTTGGTCCTCAAGGTTGGTTGGTTGAAAACAAGGCCATGCTGTATTCACAAAAACCTATCTGTATAAGATAATACTTCAGAGTGCAGAAGTTGTAATTGCTACTGCTTTCTTTTTTCTCTTTCCCACATCTCTAAATTCATGTTCACAAACACAAGTACCACACAATACTGTCTAGGTCACCCAGCACTTTCCTGACTCCCATGACACCAGCACCATGTTTATCTTCCAGCACTTTCCAAACTGATCTGTCATTTTCTCTGGGTGCATCTGCTTCCCTTCCAGCCTGTGAGGCCCTCCATAGAAGGAACTGTGGGGAGAGAGGAGCAAAGAAAGTGAATTTTTCCCTCAACTTCCAAGTTTCCTCCCAAGAACTGTCCTGGTAGCTGAAGTTTTAAATGCTTGCAGAGAAAATGATTTATTTCAGGATATCTGCAAACTCTTGGTAAGTATTGCCTTGGCCAAGCTGGTTGGAGTTCCCAGAAGATTCCAAGGAGAACTTTCTTTCTTAGAGGATTCTAGGACAGAGTAAAAAGAGTTGCCTGGACAACTTTCTTGACTCAGATTATGTCTGCGGCTTTGTCTTGTGCTAATTTCTCCTCTAGGACAGTATTCTGAATTATACTAGGTAAACCAGGTGCGGTTGGTACTGCTCTGGTTGCTTGGTCACCCCTTCCCACCACCTCTCCTGGTGGAACATCTCCATCCAATACTGAAGAGAGGATTTCTCAACAATTGTTTTTAAGTCCAATTTTTAAATTAAGTATTTTAATTAAAAAATAGGTCACTCAATAAAGTTTTTAAATTTATCTTCTGCTATTTCCTCCTGCCAAGATGGTTTGGTGGAGTCCCAGTTTCTGTGGTTTATATTAGAAAATACAAGCATATAAAGTACTCTTCTTAAATCTACTTGCCCCTGTAGACATTCTGATGGCAACTTTAAGAGCTGCCAGCTATGTGGGTAGAGTTGGAAGCTACTGACACCAGGTCACATGCACTTTGCCTCCGATGGGGTGAAGTTTGGCACCATTTGCCTGCCTGAAGCCATTATCACTGTGGGTAATCCGAGCCAGAGTGGAAGTGAGTTGAGACCCTAAATTTTATTTTTCCATGAATTATAACTTCTAATATAAATTAGTTTTCAAATAAGTATTCTGACTTTGGGTTGAGAATTCTGTGACACAGATTTAATGCCTAATTCTAGGATGTTTTACGAATAGGGAAAAAAAATCTCAAAGCTTCTGTTTTATTGTCCTTATAGGCACAACACCTAGAGTTGGATTATTAACTAATGCTTTATTTCCATATTTTCTCTTCTTTCTTTCTTTCTCTGGTTTGCACCATCGTCTTTGACCCAGCCATTGCCTATGCAATTAAATCACTTTCTCTAAAGACCTTTAACAAGTGATTGTTGTACATTATTCTCTGTGGGAAATGCTACTTAATTAAAAAAAAAAGTTTAGCTTTGGGGGAAATGAAAATGGTCTTTCTCCTTAGCACAAGACATAAAATTTGCTCCTTAGATTTATATTCATTGAATATCCAATAGACTGTGTTTGGATCTTAGAATTCTGTTGATCCTTGATCTATGTAAAAATTTCTTCCTGTAGGTTTTCTGCTCACCTTTATTCAGGTTTTAACCTATGTAAGTTGCAAATTCAAAGCAATCTCATATTACTTTTTATGACTTAGTTGGGGCAATGCCGGATTCTTCCACTTGAGTTTGCTTAGTCCTGGAATCTTCATATTCTGTCAAATCAAACCATGGCTTAACTCTGATTTGGTGATGATAATAGGCATCATTTAAAAGGAGATCTTCCTTGTTCATACTAATGTGCCTATAGACTGTAAATATAAAATTAAGAAATAAACACCATACTCTATATTATATATGACTCATGTGTAGAAGTCTATAGACTCTTAGTAGAGGGTATAGGAGGTCCAAAAGTCTAATCTCATCATTTCACAGAGGATGAACATGAGGCCCCCAAAACTGAAATGACTTACTCAGTGCCAGACAGATGGCCAGGGAAAAACTAAAGTGTTTCAGGAAGAAAAAATCCACATGGCAAAACATTTGCATCATCTGATACCAGTCACTAACATAGGCAAGTATCTTGGTGTACACCAAAGCAGAACAAGAAGTATGGCATCCATGCTCCGAATAACTCTGGGAACTGGTCCTAGTTTAGGCAACCTGCCAGCAGGTGCACAGGTGGACTCCATGTCTCAATTAGGCCTACGTGATTGTGACCTGGGCTGGATGTAAGAAGCAGATGTGTCTGATAGAGCTAGAGGCTTTGTTCCACAAACATGGTCACAGATATTACATATGTAAATATGTACATAAGTGTGCAAATGTTACTTGAAAGAAAACAAAACCTATAGATTGCCACTTCTAGATTAGATCTCAGAAATATGAACCTGAAAAATGTATGTGTACATGTATGTGTGTTTGCACCTCATTATCTATGTAGTTAAGAATTATATGTATAATTAGAAATATTATCAGAATTATAATACTAAAATATGATGAAATCATAACATTGCAATTTTCATTATAATATTATAGTTTTATAATATAATATAATATAATTTTAAATTATGACATTATACACATAGATAAAATTGTATTATTTGGGAGCAAATATTAAGCAAACAAATCTCTGCCCTGATCCCTAAGCCTCTTCTCCTCATGAGGACTCATGCTGGCCTCCTGGCTGAAGGAAAACCTGACATCAAAATGCCTTCAGGTTCCTTTTGAAAGTTATAATGACCTCTTCTTTTTCATCACAGGTAGAGATTAGTTAACTAGGTTAAATTTTCTTCTTGTCTAATTCTATATGTTGAAAAAAAAAACACCCTGAAATGCAAAGTAACACATTATATAATACAGTCTTCCACTGTGCATTTTGCTTACTACTAGTTTCCACATGAAAACACAAGGTACCTGCTTGTTGTGGTTTAGATGTGCTTTGTTCCCCAAGGGTTTGCAGTCTCCAGAGTGGCAATGTTGGGAGACAGTATGGACCTTTAAGAGATCAGAGCTGGTGTGAGATCCTTAGGTTATTGTAGGTACTACCCTCAATATTAATCAACATAGTTCCTCTGAACCCTGAGTTAATTTTCAGGTTGTCATAGGAGCAAATCTGACCCTTAAATCGCTCCGTGGCCTCCTCTTTTAAGATGTGATATCTTCCTCCCATGTGTGGTCCCCCCCATGCCATGTGCCATGAGGCCCTCACCAGAGCCAAGCTGATGCCAGAGTCATGCCCTTGAATCTCTAGAACTATGAGCCAAATAAACCTTTTTTTTTTTAAATGAAGTTAGTCTGTAGTACTGTTGTTATAGTAACAAAAAATAAATTAGTACACTGATTCTTTTCAGGTGCTTACATGTATGCTTTCATTTACTGGCCAATTACTTTATGATAACCATGCATTAAGTTATTTAATTATGTTTATGAAATATCAGCAATATAGAATAATATTCTATGTATGAATTAGAGATATTTGCTCCTTAAGGATATTCTGACTGCTCCCCTTTCCTAGTGGGGAGGAAAATCAAAGTGCTTGGCTTCATACTACATAAAGCCTGAGATTCCTAGAGTCTGCTTCTGCTAGATTATTTCTCCTGCTGTCCTTTTTGCTCAGAAGCAGGCCCAGAATCCAGAATTGGCTAATCAGTGTGTCTGTTCATGGATCAGTGTATGGGCTGGGATGCTTTGTGGCTAGAAACAGGAGATGAATGAACTTATTGTGGGTCCAAGCAATTAATATATGATGCCACAAAACAAAGGAACTGGAGGGAGAAGGTTGAGTGGTGGGGGAGGGTCATTGGCTCAGAATGATACTGCTGGTTCTGCTTCCTTACAGGTTGAAGTTTGAACATTAGAGAAGCACACTGAGGCAAGCATATAAAGCAGGGTTTATTTAAAAAGGGGTAACATAGACTTCTCCTGGGAAGGAGAAGGGGGCCATTGCTGGTATCCTGGTATCCCAAGAAGCGAGGTGTTCTGCCTTTTTTATATGTCCTAGACTTCCTTTGTTCTTCTGCCCTCTTCCCCTTATCTTTCTCCATCCTGCATACGTGACTAGGCATTTGAGGAGGCCCAGGACTCTGAGGATGGTCAAAAGGTGGGAAACAGGTGGGCTGAAGGGGGAAGGGCTGGATGGAGCAGCCAAGGACACATTAATTAACCTTATAGCTTCCTCTAGGGAGGGGCAATGGCTGGGATAGGTTGCCTTAGCAACTGGTTGGAGCAGGGGGAGGCTCTTGATAAGGGTGAAGGAAAGGCTCTGAAGGAATTAACATTTCAGTCCCTCAGAGGACAGTCTCCTACTTCCTGGACTCACTCAGAATTGGTCTCCTTGATCCGACTTGACTTGGTTTACCTATCAATGCTGACTGCCTGTCTAATTCTGGCTTCAAGAATATCATAGAGGACTTAACATGTCACTTTTAGCTCTCCTCAAAGGGTTGGCTTTTTGTTCTCTGGTTTGTTTTACCCCATGGTCCCTAACAAAAACAAATTTTAAAAAAGCATGTAAAAGCAGAAAGTGAGGGAGTGGCGAGGATAAGCCTGAGAACTAATTCTCCTTTCCTCTGCTCTCCTTCCTGAAAACAAACACTTCCCAAAGCATGTTTTTTCGCAGACTTTCCTTAGTGTCTCACTGCTTACAGTGGGTTAAGGGAAACAGGAAAAATGGGTGCCTATCATTCTTAGCCAAAACCCCAGGGAGCAGATGCAATCCGCAAGGAAAAAGTAGGGAGGGAAATGTTCACTGAGTGTTAAAGTGTCTTCCACAATCGGAATGAGAAAAAAAGAACAATAAACATTGTTGGAGTTTATTCATTCATTCCCTTGGTCACATCAGCCTGAGCCCAGTAGCTGATATTGCCATGGAAACAAGGCAGGAACAGAGCTGCCTAGTTCCTGTCTGTTCCAAGCTTTGGATCCTGTAAATTCTTAGATTTTTTTTTAAAGGCTTCTTGCTTACGCTGGTGGTTTGCTCTTTACATCCAAAGACACCCTGATTCCAGGACTACCACATGTGAAGTCAGATTAAATGGGTTCTGACATCAGTCCTGACATTCAATGTTTTTGTGACCTGGAATTAGCCATGCCATCTCTCTGAACCTCAGCTTTGTTATCTATGGAATCAAATTGTTTAATCGCTGGAATTCTATTGTCAGTATCAATTTTATGATTTTTTGTGAGATCTATTATTATAGTCAATTACAGGCCTTCTGTCTCTTGAATATCCATGAAATCATTGAATAAATTTGCTTTTTTTAATGCTACGTTAAAAACCAAACAGCTTATTAATCTCATCATAAATAAATTAAAATTAAATTTAAAAATCCAAGAGCCTTCTGAAGGCCAAATTGTATAGCAAACATGATGATTGCAGTATCCTCATGATAGATCTGGTGACACAGTATGGAGTAGCATGAAATTATAAATTAATTGGAAATTAATATCTCATGCAGCCTTTTGATTTTATTTTTTTTTAACTTTTGCTGCTCCTTGGCAGCAAATCAGCAAATACTAATTAAGTACCACTATATGCTAGGCACAGTACCTGGTACTGAGGATGAAATCAGATGTGATGTCTATATCTTTGGACTAAATTTGCCAAGAGGCAATAAATGACCAAGGAACTACATCTTAAGACAGGGAGAACTGTGTGTCTTTCCCATGAAAATCTCAGAAGCAGGTAGTCTAGGGAGGTATATGGAGATCCAGGCACTTTCCATAGTGTGGCTTTACCATCTGTGGGCTTCTATTCTCAGTCACTGCATGATCAGGATGGCTGCTCTAGCCTCATTTATCAGGTCTCTTTCTAGCTGGGAAAAAAGGAGGATGGGATAAGGAGGTAAGAGAAAAGGTGCACACTGGTTGTTTTTTAAGGAAGTTTTCTGAAGCTGCTTCATGAAATCCTGCTCATTGGCCATAAGATAGCCATATTCCTAATTGCAAGGGGAGCAGGCAAATACAGCCTTTATTTTGCTATGTGCCACCCCCCCAAAAAAATTGGAGGAAGATAGATATCAATGAACTGATAGTATGCTTCACTATTTCTGATGACTTAGTTTTCTCAGGATGCAAATGTAAGAACTTCGTTACAATGCACTGTAGAAATAACAATGCACATATGTATTTCACAATGGAAAGCAGGTGGTACGGCACATAGGGGAAGAGCTTCCAGGATGAGGTTATGCATAAACTAAGACATAAGTTAAATTTAAAGAAGAAACACTAGAGTGTTGCAGGCTACTATCAAAAGTCCAGTACTAAAGGGACATATATTCTAAGTTACGAATGCTAGGAAGTGACATTGACACATCATGCAAGTATCATTAAAATATCAAGGCAGAGATTATATCATGTAATTCTTTAATGTGTATGTAATATGAAATACTGTGTCTTAAGATGATAAGATTTTTTTTGATATAGACCAGTAACCAAAATAATTGTAATTCTTTATATTAATCACCGGCAATTTAACAATGAAAATAACATCCCAAAGTATAAAACACTTAAGAATTAGCATAACAAAAGAAGGGTAAGAAGTATATGCTAAAAACTATAAAATGTGGATATGAGAAATTAAAGAAGACTGAAATAAATGGAGAGATATTATATGTTGATGAACTGGAAGAAAATATCCTTAAGATGGTAATTATGCAATTGATCTATAGAGTTAATATGGTCTCTCACTACAGGCTTTTTCTGCCATAGAAATTGACAAACCAATCTTAAAATAGGTATGAAAATGTAAAGCATCCAGGCCCAAGCAATTTCAAAGAAGAGAAAGTTAGAGAACTTACTCTATTCATTCAAAACTTATTGTAAGCTTACATTAATCAGACTGTGTGGTATTGGCTTAGAATAGACAAATAGAACAATAGAGAAAAAATTAAGAGGTCCCCTAACAAAACCCTTCTATTTGTGGTCCATTGATTTTAAAGATGTCAAGGCAATTCAAAGTGGTAACTATATATTTTTTTTCAACAAAAAGTACTGGGACAATCAGATATCCATGTGCAAAACAGTGAGTTTAGATATTACCTTACACTATACATAGATTAATTTAAAATGGTTCATAGACATAATAGCTAAAATTATGAAACTTCTAAAAGAAAAGAGAAAAATTTTTGTGATCTTGGGTTAGGCAATGGGTTCTTAGATATGACACCAAATGCACAATGCATAAAAAAATGATAAATTGGACTTTGTCAAAAATAAAACTCTTGCTCATCAAAAGACAACATTAACATAATAAAAAAGCAAGAGTCTAAGAGAAAATATTTGTAATCATTTTTTTCTGATAAAGAAACATATTTAGAATACACAGAGATCTATTACAACATAATAAACAATTCATTTTAAGAGTCAAAGTATTTTAATCAACATTTCACCAAATATGATGCATGAACAGCCACTAAGCAACAACATTTGTCATTAGGTGATCACTGAGAACAACCACAGTGAGATACTATTTCATAACCACTAGAATGGCTATCATCATAAAGGTAATTAGAAATGTTGGTGACAATGTGGAGAAAATGAAACCCTCATGCATTACCATGCTAATTGAAAATTATGTTCCCATAAAAATCTGTTCTAACAGAATTATTCATAGTTTCCAAAGATATAAACAATCCAAATGTCCATCAAATTGTAAATGACTAAGCAAAATGGAGTACATACACACAATGGAATATTATTCAGCAATCAAAAGGAACAATCTACTGATATCTTACAGAATGAAGTAACATTAGAAAATTGTATTAAGTGGAAGATGCCAAACTTGATAGATTATATATTACAGTATTACATTTATATGAAATGACCAGAATAGGCAAATTGGTAAACAGAAAGCAGATAGTGTTTTCCTGAGAGTGGGAGCTGAAAGCAGACTTCACTACAATGTGCAAAGAATCTCTTACAGGATTTTAAAACTATTTTAAAATTGAATTGTGGTTCTAGTTGCCTGACCCTAAATTTACTAAAATTCTTTAGCTTGGACATTTAAAATGGGTATTTTATGATATAAAAATTAGACCTCGATAAAGTTATCAACAAAATAAAACAGAACAAAGCACAATTCTGAATCAGAGTGGTTTGTGGATTGCATTAGAAATACTAAACAGGAACCCTAAGAAGAACTCTGTATATAGACATGTTCCAACTTTACTCTGGCAATTCTGGTTCTCCGGGTATGGGGTGGGCTTGGGCCTTGATTTTATGAAAATGCTATCAGGCACGTTTTAAGTGCACTTTTAGAGAATGGTACAGTAGGGAGACACTGAAGACTTGTAAATCAGCATGGGCTGTAATTAGATTTTTCTTTTAGGTATGAAACAATGGCAGTGTGATGGGTGGATCTGAGTATTATTATTATTAATTTTATTTTATTTTATTTTGTAGAACTAGAGACTCTAAGAGCTTGTTTAGGGAAAAAATAAGGACCCATCTGAGGGGAGGTAAAGTGATTGTTGGTTCATCTGTAAAATGAGGATAATAGGCCCATTTTATTAGACCTTATTTCATGCAACTATGAGGATTGAATGAATTTATATAGGTAAGGTACTTAAAAAGCTGCTGGCCTAGAGTATCACATAAATATTTACAGTTACTGTGATTAAAATTAGCTGTAGTTTAGGAGATACCTAGGGATCTGCAGTATAGATTTGGATGATCAGATGAAAGTGGTGATATTGACTCTGAAAAAGAGGAAAAGGATCAGATGACAGGAGAGGAGGAGGGGATGAGGCTAGAACTAGGCAGCCCTCACCCCAGTGTTGTGTAGTGCAAACACTAGGACAGCAGTGATCTTAGCCAGTATGCTTATATAGGTGGAGAGGAGGTTGGAATCCAGGATAGAGCAGGTTCTTTGACCATTGGGTCTGGTCCCCTCACTGTGCTGAAGGAAATACAAAGCAAATTTGCTGTTAAGTGGGACAGAACAGTGGACATGGAAAAACAAATAGGAGTTACATAAATTCTTATTTCCTCCTCTTCTCGAGTTTTATCTGTCTCTGTCACTGACTACTACATAGTTTGTCTTTAGGTCAGAAATTTCTCACATTGTCTTTAATGAAAATAGATCTGGTGTATTAATTCATCCATAAAGCATACTATATGACTTGGGTAAGAGGAAAACTTGGGTAAGAGGATGGCATAAATGGCCCTAGAGGCCAGCCAAGGAAGACTCTGCCAGTATTTTTGCATTTTACAAAGTGAAAAAGCATCTATTCATCTATCCCTCAAGGACATAAAATATAACAGGCAACTTGATCAAAATTAATATAACTCCTTTAGTTCTAATAAAAAATTCATTTATTATGATAATATCTTTGTAAATGTGAAGTATCTTCCTCTTAATGATTTTCTAGAACTCTGGTGGTAGAATCACATTTTGCTTTATTCTAACCTTGGGAAATAGTTGTGGAGAACGGCCTGATCAGATGACTGTTTATAGGTACAGACCAAGAAAACCGCTTCTTAAGAGTTGTTTAACATTTTAGGGAACCAGTAGCAGGTGATCTACTTTCATAAATAATAGACTGAATAAGAAAGAGGTAAGGGAAATAATTTCCCCCAAATTATGAAAGAGTGACAAATGAGCAAGAATAGGTAATGTTTGTATAAATAATTATCTTACTTTATCTAGGTAGGATGTCTGGAGAGAAGAGAGTCCTAATTACATGATTCTGATCAAGAGATTTCCATGCATACCTAAACCTGACTAATTTTCAAGGAATTGGGATGAAACAACCCATATTTAAAATTAGAACTTTATTAATTTTTTATAATTTTACTTAATGATTCAGAAAATGGTCAGGTATTGAACAGGCGTTGGGTTCAATGCCATCACTTGAGGACAGAACTGTGAAGGTCAAAGACAGGCCTAGTGTTTATGTGCCTTGTGGCATACCCAGCAATTGCTTCAAGAAAAATTATCTCGTGTGCCTCTATATTAGTTGTGTTTAATGACTATATGACCTACATTAAGTAGAAGTTTCCAAGAATGACCAGGAGGAACAGTCTAGACATTAGAAAAAGGAACCTTGGACATGCATGGATAGAGATCATTGCTTTTCTGATGACCTTAGTGCCAAAATCTACCCATGGAGCAGCAGTCCTTCATACTGAAACAGAGATTGTTTTCTCTTTTAGATCCTCAACCACATTTTTAACATAACCCATCTCTATGGTTTAGAGGTGGGAGACCAAGTCCATTGCTGTTCCATATGTTCTGCATCTTTATCTTCATAGATAAATTTTTATGAATGTTCCCAGAATTTCATGATCGGCACTGGCAAAATTATTTTAAAATGGTTCTGAGGATTTCCCAGAAATTTATCCTTTGCTCTGCCTGTGATGGTATGGCAGGGTTCCCAGACCAGTCAAATTCAATTCTGATGATAAAGTGATAAGATGCATATTTCCCTGAGGAGGAAAGAAGGAAGTGGCCTACTATGCTATTAGAAAAAAAAAATCTCTCTAAATATTTTATTAAACCATCTCTGGTGCAAGCCCATGTCTGTCTCTTCAAATATTTAGAGCAGCTCAATTAGCTTCGGAAGGCACTTTCAGAGAGCTTTCAGCTAGCTCATGCCATGGACAGATGGCATGGGGTAACTGGAGCACGGAGGATGTCTACCCTCTAAATGAGGGCGTGTAGACGTGGAAGCTGCGTGCATGAAGACTCTTGGCAAGAACACAGCTTGTGGCTGCCAAGATTTCAAAGGTCAGAGGGGAGGTTTCGAGATTTCACTACTGTGGGAAGTTTCCCATCGTCTGCTTCCTAAATTCGTTTTCTCAGAAATGTTCTGGCTGTGATGTGGTAACCTATAGCTACCAGAGAGGAGGACTCTTCCTCAGAGAGATAGCAAGGCCTGAACTAGATGTCAGTGGGCCATCTGTTCTGGCTTTGTTAGTGGGTTGGGGTTGGGTGGCAGAGCAAAGGAAAATCGTATCTGCAAGCTTTCTAAATAGTGTTCCAGGCATTGCATTTTCCAAACTCAAAAATTTCTACCAGGCGAATATTGTGTTTTCTTTTCTTCTTTTTAAAACTTTTTATTTGTTCTAACTCCAGTGTTATAAAAAAAAGTTTCTTAAATAGTGCACAGAGTTCCCCTTTACCCCTCACTCAGCTTCTCCTTCTACTAATATTTTATATACTCATGTTGAATGTGATCAAAACCAGAAAATTAACATTAATATTATTAAGTTACAGACTTATTCAAATTTCACTGGGTTTTTCACCATTGCTCTTTCTCTGTGTTCCTCCTGTTTAAAAATAAAGCCACACAGGAATTAAGTAAATTTACTTAAGGATATAATCAACCTCAGCCTGATTCTAAAGCACATGATTTATTTTTATTATATTTTTTATTTTTAAAAACCATATCATGCTTTGTCTACAATTTTGGAAAGAGCTCAGGATTCCAGGATTTTTGGAAATCTAAACTCTTTTTCTGGATCTGCCTTTATTAACTGTGTATCTGGATTCAAGTCATTTTTTTTCCCCCTCTGGGTCTCAGAGTCCTCAAATGTACTTTTATGCTCACTTATTGCTGTGATTTGATGATGTTATTCTATGATTCTATGATCTAATTTAATTGGCTTTGTTTCTCTGAGGGTTTCTCATCTGTTCAGTGAGCTCAATGACCATAACAACCTTTACAGAAAAAATGATACAACATTTGTTCTTAGAATTTATTTTGAAAGAACAAAGCCCTTCCAACCTGGTAGATATTATTTATATTTATGTAATTATCTTATGCTTACAGTTTCTGTGCATCAGGAATTTAGATAGGCACAGTGGGGCGGCTTATTTCTGCTTCATCATTAGTGGTGGGTGAGGTGAAAAAATTCAAATGGCTTAGGAGGGAATCACGAATTTTAAAATACGTTCTCCTACTTGTATCTTTTGACATCTTGGGCAGGGTGGATGCCAGGCAGGGTTTGCCTGGGATTATCAACCCAGAACATCAACATGTGGCCTTTCCAGGATGGCAGTGTCAGTGCCATCAGTCCTCTTCCATGGTGGATGGCTTCCCCTGAGCACATGTCCTAAGAAAACCAAGCCAAAGCTCCATGGCATTTCTGTCATGGCCTGAGAAGTCCCTCGGTGCCACCTCTACCAGATTCTGTCGACTACTAGTTGTTCATAAGGTAGCCCAGATTCAAGGGGAGGCAAATTAGACTTTACCACTCCCTGGGAAATGACAAGGTCATATTATAGAAAAGCATGTGGAATGGGAGAGATGGTGGGGCAACTTTGGAAAACACACTCTGCCACAACATTAAATAGAACGATAACAACAAATCCTAAGCCAAAGAGAATATTCCTTCAGGGACACCTCTCCCCCACTTTAATCAAAACACTGTTGCTCTTAGAATTGCTTGTGGCTTTTGTTTCTCATTTTTCTATAGACCCTCAAATATTACATTTTACATCACAAAGACAAATAAACCTTTATCTTGGGCTTTTAGGCTGCATACCAATTACCTGCTACCTAACACACATTACCTTCTCCCTCTAATTTTTGCTATAGGCTTCATTTTATCTGCAGAAGGATTTCATCACATTCCAGTGTGCAGTGGTCAGCCTTTGTCACTTTTTGGCTGGGCAACCTGACCAATGTCTTTACTCTTTATAAACCTTCTTCTGAG
Source organism: Urocitellus parryii (assembly GCF_045843805.1). Taxonomy (NCBI): domain Eukaryota; kingdom Metazoa; phylum Chordata; class Mammalia; order Rodentia; family Sciuridae; genus Urocitellus; species Urocitellus parryii. The sequence goes on along the minus strand of NC_135539.1, from coordinate 88,097,809 downwards.
ATAGGAGAATTTTGGGAGATAGTTGTTTCTTGTGATTCCCTAGAGCTCTCTGGTTGGCTTCTTGTACTTATGTACCTGGGTACATTCCTCTACATGTGTTTGCTTTTGCTATGGTACATTTCCCTTAAAAAAAAAACTCCCCTGCCACTTTATATTAGTGAATTTTACTCATAGAAACCAACTGACCTTTCATCATCAGTTCATAATCATTGCTGCCCTCAGAGCCCAGGTCTGCAAAACCACACAGTGTTCTTATGTATTTGGAGATCCACATAAATAACATGAAAAGAGAATGACAATGCTTTTTCTTTTCTTAGAGAGAGAGAGAGAGAGAGAGAGAGAGAGAGAGAGAGAGAAGAGAGAAGAGAGAATTTTTTAATATTTATTTTTTAACTTTCGGTGGACACAACATCTTTATTTTACTTTTATGTGGTGCTGAGGATCAAACCCAGTGCCCCAGTGTCGAGAATGACAATTCTTGATGAAGTCATCTGGGCACAATTCACTTTTCAGTTACTGTGTGGTTTCTAAAACTTTGCAAACCTCAGAATTAAAAAAAAATAAAACTGCACTAATCAAATATAAATAAATCAACCAGTGAAAGGAAGTCTAGTAGAGGAAGGAGAATGGGGGATGGGGGGAAACGAGGAAAAAGTGGGAGGGGAAAAGGAGGATCCTGAACTAAAATTGAATTCCATGCATCTGTGTTTGTCAAGATGAACCCAATTACTATGTATAACCATAAGACTCTTATAAAAAATGAAAGAGAGGGGAAAAAAAAAGCAAAATCCTCAAACACTGATTTGCAGAATAAAGTGTTATGTAAAGATGTTTGGCTTCCTTTTTTATTTGTTTGTTTGTTGTTTTTGGAGACAGAGTCTTGTGAAGTTGTCCAGGTTGACCTTTAACTTGCAATCCTGCCTTTCAAGTAGCTGGGAGTACATGTTTGCACCACTGTGCCTGTCTCTAACATAAAAAGCTTTGAAAATAGTTATATTTTTTATTTCTATCAAAGGTGACATTGGCTTCCTTCCTCAATTCCTGCTTACCTGTCAGTATTCAGTTCACATGTTACCCACTCTTGGAATTAATTTGAGCATATTTTCCCATTATATAAATGTCTAGTAACTTATTCTTAGTCTAACCCATCGTAATTATAATTAAAAAGTTAATTGTTGGCTATCTTTTTTTTTTAGAGAGAGAGAGAAAGAGAATTTTTTAATATTTATTTTTTAGTTTTTGGTGGACACAACATCTTTATTTTACTTTTATGTGGTGCTGAGGATCAAACCCAGTGCCCCGTGCATGCCAGGTGAGCGCGCTACTGCTTGAGCCACATCCCCAGCCCTAGTTGGCTATCTTTTACCTCTGATTTTGTATAAACTTGTTGAATATAGGAGTGTTCTGGCTAACTCATTATATCCTGTTGGATAGTACTTTGCCTGCCTTCTAATAGGTGCTTGGAAAAGGTTGACTATAAGAATGAAGAATGTGCAGTACATTTGATCCTTTGGATTGAGGTAGGGGGATCATCCAGTTACCATAACCACCAGGCCCTCTGAGACTTACCTTTTCTATAACATGGCAGGAGCCACGCTCACAGGCAAGGACACTAGCTTTTCTCCAGCCTCTGGGGTGGCATACCCTGACAGCAGGACACCTATTGTCTGTTGTGTTTTGTGCACTTTGGAAGAGCATGTAATATTCCCATAAAACATTCTGTGTTTTTTCCTTGTTGCTTCTTCCCTTTTCTGAGGGAACATCTTTATTTGGCTAACACTGTTCCCTTCTTTTACAAATGAGCGTGTTAAGAAATTTTAAAGGACTTGGGATGCTCTCACTTCCTTTGCTCTTGATTTGCTATCTAGCCATAGAACTGCCCTTGTGGATGAAACAGTGCCCTCTTGATCACATGCAAACTTGCTGCTGGCTCCCAGCCCAAGTTTGGTGTAGTGTTGCAAATGTCAGCTCTCTTAAGTAGTTCTCAAATGTTTAGTACCAATGGATCAACTTTTTCTTACTCTCACCCACTGCTAAATGGCACTCTTTATTCAGTGGCAGCAAAACAGAGCCAACTTAACATGGAAACTGCAATTTGAAAGTTGGCATACAGCTCCTGTTTATATCTAGCTCAGGCTGGACTGTTATCACTGTTGATAACTGTACCTAACAAGTCAGAAATAACCGAGCTTAAGGAAGTGTTCATACTTTCACCCTCTCTGTCAACATGAACTTTAAGATACTAAATAAGTCATATCCTCAAAGTGAAGCTTAGTGGAAATATCATAGTTACTCAAAGGTCTACAATAGCTCTCTAAAAGGCATATCAAACATTTTGCATCCAAAGCCTTCACATTTATTTATTCACTTATCCAGCTTAGTTGTGGTGTAAATAACCTGTGTCAGGTGTATAACAATGAATATTGAGACTTCCTCCCTGACCTAATGTGTCTTGCTTCATTTTACAAGAGAAAAAGCTGAGCATAGAACTTGGAAATTTGTTTGAAGTTTTTATGATAGTAATGATGAAGTCAAATGCATTATACCTTAAGACTATTGGCATATTTACTATATGTGTCTTTTTTTTTGGAAGAGGTACATGAATTATTTAGGTAATTTGGACTAGTTCTTTGATTTTTTCCCTAATTATAGAGACCTGTGTGCAATGTAAATTTTTCCTAGGAAAATTGTACATTTTCTTTAGTTCACCGCCATGATTTGCGTGTAGGACCAATAACAACTTTTGGGGTTTATGTTATATCCAAATAAAATTTATTGGATACTTACTGTGTTGTAGTCACTATGCTAAACTGTGTAGGGGATCCACAACTGGGCCTGTGCAGAGAAGATTTCCATGGAAAAAATGAACCAAGGCAGATTCAAGAAGCAAATGGAATGATTTACTGTGGTAGGAGATAAAGAGCAGAGACATGAGCCTCCATTTCTATCTCAGGACGCATACTATCCACTGTATGCATTTTATGGTATTTATCCTTTTATTATGTCTTCAGCAAACTGCAATTGACCAAAGTATTGGTTTGATTTTTTTTCTAACTTTGGTAAAGGGAAGAAAGTGCACATAATGCTAACTGGCTTTGGAAACCGTAGATATAGTATATATGCTTTGTTTGCCAGTCATTAGACAAGATCTGTAAGGATGGAATGGGCCTTCAGGACCATCTACCTTATTCCCTTCTGATGCAAAATCATACATTTAGTGTGTACTCGAACATTTTAATGGATGTGACACCCACAAATGTGCAAATAGAAATATAAAATAACCAGTTTTTTATGCTTTTACCAAACATTTTCTCATTAAATTCTCCGAACAACCCTGTTAGTTCTTTTTAGAACAGCACTTATTTAGAACATCTTCTCCATATCAACTAGAACTTTCTTTTTGCAATATCTAATGGATGATCTTGATTTGACTAAATGGCTAAATGCTAAGCAGAATAAGCTAATTCTTCTTTTACATGACATAGTTGAAGGCACAATCATGTTCTCTTTTTCTAATAATTCTCTCTCTCCCTTAAGCTACCTCACTTTGCCATTCTTTTTATTTTTAAAGAGAGAGTGAGGGAGAGAATTTTTTTTTAATATTTATTTTTTAGTTTTTTTTGCGGACACAGCATCTTTTTTTTATGTGGTGCTGAGGAACCTGGGCCGCACGTATGCCAGGCGAGCGCGCTACTGCTTGAGCCACATCCCCAGGCCCCACTTTGCCATTCTTTTGGTCTAACACTTCCAATCTTTTTTACCTCTTCCTTATATGACTTTCTTGCCAGACCTAGTTGTTTCTTTCTGAGCATATTTTTGCCACCATGTCCTTTAAACTGGGGCTCTGGGAATTAATACACTACTTCAGGTATCTGGCTTGGGATTGTACAGTGAGACTCTTACCTATCTGGATCAGGATATTTTCTTTAGCATGATGGGAAGTATTGTAGCTTAGGGTTCAAAATCTGGACTCTATCCCTTAGCTATGTGACCTTGAACAAGTTACCCAGCCTCTAAGTTTGAGCTTTGTTTTACATCTTAAACACAGGAATCTTAGTGTTTACAAAGTAGTGGTTTCGTGAGGATCAATTGAGATAATGAGACAATGTGTATAATCAGTGTACAATAATAAGAACAATAATAATATTGTAGCATAATAGCCAATTTGGTGAAAGTACATAATTATGTTCACTTATATTAAACATCTTGCAACAAAACCCTCTTTATTTCTTTTATATATTAACTTATATGTCTGGTCTTTGCCAGCCTATGGGCCAGTGGTTCTTCAAATTTACCTGTATACTAGAATCACGTGGAGAATATTTAGGAATTCCAATGCCCAGGTGGTACCTCAGAAATCAATGAAATCATAACTTATAAGGGTGAAGACAAAGCACCAGTATTTTTGAACCTTTAAGAATATTCTCATGTACATCTAAGTTTGAGAATCAATGCTATAGAATATTAGCAATTAAAGGATACTTAAACACCATCTAATTCAACACACTTATACAAAAAGCATTAAAAACATTTTTTTTTCTGAAATATACAGAACATGTCATGCCAAATCTCTTTTACATACAATAAACTGGAAGTATTGGTGATTTGCACACATAGCTTACATTTTCTAAACAGAATAATTTAAACATTAAACCGTACCTTCTATTTTATTTTTATTTTTTTGGTACCAGGGATTGTACCCAGAGGGCTTAGCCATTAAGCCATATCCTTAAGCAATGATAGCAGCTATAACAAATAAAACTACAAATCTTAATAGCTTAACACAGTAAGTAAGAGTTTATTTATCACTTGTGCCAAGTGCAGTGTGGATATCTCTGATTGACAGAAGGATTTATAACATAGGAACCCAAACTCCTTTCATTTTATATTGTTGCCCTCTGCTAATTCTTAGAGTTTTTCCTAAAAAGTCATTGGTCATTTTATTAGTCTGGGTTTTGCAGAGAAACAGAATCAATAGGCTGTGTGTGTGTGTGTGTGTGTGTGTGTGTGTGTGTTTTAGAGAAAGAGAATGATTTACATTAAGACACTGGTTCATGTACTTGATTATTGAGGCTAGTGAGCCTAACCATATGACATGGGCTGGTAGGCTAGAGACCCAGAGAAAAGTTAATCTTTCCATATACAAAGTCTATCTGGTACAGATTTTTTTTCCTTTTTCCTGTTTGGGAGAGTTAAGTCTTTTATTCTATTTAGGACTTCAACTGATTAGATAAAGCCCATCCACATTGTGGAAAGCAATATGTTTTACTTAAATCTTACTGATCTCAATGTTAATCTCATCCAAAAATACCCTCACAGACATATACAGAGTAATATTTTATTATACATATAATCATATATATATATCATATTACATATGATATTATATATATTATATATATTCATATATATTATCATGTATATATATATATATATATATATATATATATATATATATATATATATATATGAATGAACCATAGTCTGGCCAAAATTCACAGCCATACATGAATAGTCTTCATTAAGAAAAACTGGAGGTTTGGGGTTGTGGCTCAGTGGCAGAGTGCTTGCCTCACACGTGTGAGGCACTGAGTTTGATCCTCAGCACCACATAAAAATAAATAAACAAATATATTGTGTTCATATATAATTAAAAAATATTTTAAAAAGTAAAGAAAAACTGGATATGGAACTCATTACATCTGCTCCTATTCCACTGACTAGAAGTCAGGGCATGGCTCTCTCTACTCAAGGATAAGGGAAGCTGGGAAACAGCTCAGGTGTATGCACAAGACCAAAGGAGATGGGTTGTGAGCATCTATCCACAACCTCCATATATCACACCTGCATATTTAAGAAATAAAGAAATAGATATCTCATTGACTGGTAGAGGCTTATGTACTTGTTTCTTCTTCTTTTTTTAACTGAAGTACAGAACTTTATCCAAGTCTATATGATTTATTTAGCCTTGTTATACTTTTTCCTCTTTGTTGCAGTTGAGCCTCCATTCTAAATGAACTTCTAAAGGGAACTGACAATGTTAATAATAACAACAATTGCATTTTCATTAGAGGAAGAGTCTCCTTTCCCCAAGGTTAGAGCAGACCTTCTGGTAACCCTGTAAGTGCTCATAGAAATTATAACTACCTTAAACAATTAGAATATAGGATCTCTCTCTGAGTCTTCTGTTTTCTATGTAAAAAAGAAGGAGGAGAGACGATGAGAGGAGAGAAAATTAATTTTCTTTCTGGGATAGAAAGAACTTTCAAAAGTTCTTAATCCAGGCTACACTTAGAAACACCTAGGGAATGCTGGGGTGGCCAGTGAAGAGTGCTTGCCTAGAATGCAGAAGGCCCTGGGTTCAGTCTGCAGCTATAAATAAGAAAAAAAGCTACCTGGGCAGCTTTCAGAAAATTCTGTGCCTGGAACCTAGCTTCAGACATTTTTTACCTAATTGGTCTGCCGTATGGCTCAGGCATCAGTGCAAGGTATATTTCATGCTTTTATAATAGTGTCAAATGGATACTGCTGTTATACAGAATTAAAAAGAACCAATAATAATAAAAAAGAGAGCTCTTTAGGTTAATGTGACATGGGGTAAGGATTTCTTCTTTAAGATCATAAGAAGTATATGATAGGTGTAGAAATTATTTCTTTAGGTCAGGAGTTACTTCTTTAAAAATTCCTTTTGTTAGCAGGGTTAAAATCTGGAGTTGCAAATTTGGATATTCATTTAAATATTGAGTATATTTTTCCTATGATCTTTTTTAAGTAGCAACACATAGGGGGGGAAAACCCACATAGTAGTTAAGTGATAATAAAAAAAGGTGACAGAAGCTCTAAAGTAGAAATTATTTGCAAGTCAGGTTAGAAATTAACTAGTATTTTGGGTATGGAATTTAAGGCTTCCTGTAGTTTCATGTACATAAGATAAAGGTAATGTGTATTACCATGTAAATAGCAGTTTAGGAGCTTGGAGATTTTTTTTTTATGAAGAAGCCCAAAACAAGCCATCCTCTTCCTTTTTTGGAATGATCATTCCAACTGTTGGTCTGAAACTCAAAATGAGTCTCAAGAATAAAAAAAGAAAAAAATTGAGGAAGCTATTTTCATAATTTAAAGTTTTAATATACATATGGCTTTTAAAGCAGGGGTATAACGTGGATAAGATATGCATGTTTTGAGTAAACGGTTAACAAAAGAATGTTTTCCCCTTTTGCATAAAAATTTGGTCCTCATTTATCTTTCTAGCTCTGTTTTCCTGCAAACAAATAAAGATGGTATGATCAATTTTGTTACTAGGCAACATTATAAAATCAACCCCTGATTGCTACTGATGGCACTGCTCTTGGATGGGGAGACCTGCAAACACCTGATAGGAAGCTGTAACTCAGCTTTCCTGAACTGTGACTCAGGTAACTGGCATGCCATTTTAGGGTCCCTGGCAGGTAGACATCTATTGAGTTACTACAAAAGGTGGGAGGCATGTGGCTTCTAAACCAGGATGTGATCACTCCTGTTGGATGTAAAATGGGTGAACTTCTGCAGGAAAAGGAGCACTTGACTCTTTCTTGTTGGCAAGCTGCTTCCCTTGTCCTAGACTCCTTAGTCAGTGTGGTTTCCCAGTCCAGCAGCACCATCATCTGCAGGAAACTAATTAAAATTCAACATTCAGGGTCCCACCTCAGGCTTACAGAATCAGAAATCCAGATAGAAGAGGAAGGATCTAGAGCAGCAATCTGTGTCTTCCTCCCTCTGGTTGATTTTGATGCAGGCTTGAGTTTGAGAACCAGTGCTTCAAGTGAGCCTGGTGTCAAGTACGACTGTAGTTTGGATCTGGAAGGTCCTCCAAGAGCCAAAGCCTTTAGGCTTGGTACTCATAGCACCATGGGTGGTGGAACCTTTCAGAGGTGAGGCCTAGTTGGAGGAAGTTCAGTCATGGGGCGGGGGGGCGGGCATACTCTTGAAGGGGATTATGGACCCTGACTTCTTCCTATTTCTTTCATTGCTTCCTGGCTCCATGATGACAATAAGCTTCTACCACACATTCTTACCATAATGTACTGAGCCACCCAAAGCATCAGTGTCAAGGACCATGGACTAAAACTTCTGAAACTATGAGCAAAAATAAGGCTTTTCTCCTTTTAAGATGATTTTTCTCAAGTTGCAGCATCAGAAAGCTGACTCAGTCTTGAATCTGAGTGTTTAATTGTGTTAACTGTGTCTGTAAGATATGTTAGGGGACTGCACTTCTGTTCCCAATAGTCTAGAAGTGTTTTAGCATTTATTGGGGGCTTAGCCTGGCATGAATTTTATATATCCTAGTATGAGATTTTAAATTTTCCATTTTGGTGAATTTGACATATTCAGTTCTATTTTCTTAAGGAGAATAAGGTTCTCATCTTGACAAAGAATAAGGGAGGAGAGTGAAAAAAATTATTTGCATATAACATATTTGTGCTCTTCCTTCATAGAGATCATTAGAATTGAAGGGTGAGAAAGAATATCGTGCAAATGTGCATTCATGTACATACTCATGCCCATCCAGACATACATATGTGTCTATTGTTTGTGTATATATATATATATATATATATATATAAAATTTCACCAGGTATACGATTTTCATATAAATATTTCTTTTTATTAATGCCTAAAAACCTAGATGGGAATACTCCAGCTAAATAGTAAGCTGTGCTCTTTTGAGTTTTGGAGTTTGCAAAATTGAAAACCTCCTGAAAGCTTATCCTGCAGTAGAGAATTCATTACCATTTTCAGTGTTACTTCCTTGTGCCAAGTTGAAATAATATTGAATGGCCTGGTCTGAAATAGCTCTGGTTTGAGGGAAATGTAATTAGCTTAGGCTTAACACAAGCATAGTTAAATGAATAATTGGTGCCAATCATGTGATTGGACAGCACTTTAAGTTTAATTGAAACCTTGAGTTTTGCCAGTGAACCACTTGAAAAGTAAAAAAAAAAAAAAAGTTTAAAAAATGCATTTGAGAGGCTTTTGTTGCTACAGTCCCTTTTCAGTTTCCGTGGGTCTGTTGCTGGTCCTATTATAGATTCTTTGAAATCATTTGGGTTTTAATTGTGGGAAGTGTGCTAATGGAGTGAACTGGTATGACAGGGTCATGATACAAACCCTCACCTCCTCTATTACTGAAGTTCCATAGGTTTAAGTGACTCTAACAGTTATTAGTCTGTTGGGGCCACTACAAAAACACTTCACAGCTTAAACAGCAGACATTTACTTTCTCAGTTTTGGAAGCTGGACATCCGTGATCAGCATGCTAGAAAATACAGTTTCTGGGGAGGTCTCCCTTCCTGACTTGTAGAAGGCAGTCTGCTCTCTGTGCTCACATGGCCTTTCTTTGATGCATGCCCAGGGAAAGAGGAAGTAAGAACAAGTTCTCCAGTGTCTCTTCTCATTAGGACACGATGGGACCAGGTTCCTACCCTGTTGAGTCCCATCTCATAACACAGCTACACTGGGAATTAGGACTTCAACCCAGGAAGTTGGGGAGGGGAATCACAAATGTTCATTCTAAAATGCCAACTCAACTGGAATATTTTAAGGGAAATTGACATTAATTAAGTGGTTCAAAAAACTAAAGGCTCAGGAATATCCATCAAAACTGCTGGATTCCTGTTCAAGTGAAATTATTTAGGAATTGTCTATATATCACAGCTTTGATTTTCATTCTTAGAGGTGGCAAGAGGGTTACAACAGTTCCAAGTAGATGTGCTACCATCTGCCTCGGTGAAAAGAAAAACTCAGTTTACAAATCGTGTTGGTTCAGAGTCCCAGGATTTTGTATCTTTCTAGTTATTTGGGCCACAGCTCATTCCTAAATCAGTTTCATTGACCAGGAAGTTGATTCTTCACACTTGGGTTCTATGGCCACAACAGTTGTTGTGAGGACGATTGACAGCATGAATAGAGAACAAAGGAGGAGAAGTTAGGCAAAGGAAATGATAAGCTATTGCATATATACTACCTTTCCAGAATAGACTATCCCTGGAAAACTGCATCACTCTTCCCACAGATATGGCTGGTGTTGGTACAGAATTGTTACAATTCATGGGAATCTTTTTCTAAAAGAGCTGGATTTAAGCTGATCTCATGAACACTGTTTGAGGACTTAATGATAGTAATTCATCATCGAATCAGGTGTATTTTGAATAATTTTAAGTACATAGGATTAAGCTGGCTATGTTATCCTTCCTCTTCCCCACACCCAAACTTTTTTAAAAAAATTTAGTGAAGTTACTATTTTTCGAGCAAGATAGACCATTACCCATTTTAAATAGTATAGTTCTACAATAATCTATTCTAAATTCCTGTGTCTATCACATATGTAGACACTGAAGTATTTCCTTGCAAGCAATTGTGTATAGAAGTGCAATTCAGTTATATTCTCAATTTTATTTTTCTTATATTAACTTTGCTGAGTCTCTGAATTCATGTCATACAACAACTTACCCCTGCAAATAAATGAGTTGAAATTTGAAAGACCTTACAAATCTCATTTATTTTGATACACTTTTTCAACTACAGATTTAGAAACACAGTATCTTCTTCACTTATATGAAAGATAAGAGGCTTAGCCATTGGATATTTACCAACTCATCTGGTTGGTGAAATAATGGTGATGACTGAAACAGAACTGGATGATTTGCTCTACAATTGAAGGCATAACACAAATAGGTGAATCCTGATAAAATACAATATCAAGTCTCAACAGAATGAAGGTGGTTCACCAATAATTTAGTTGTCTGCTAGTACAAAACTCAGTATTTGTCAAAGGAAGATAATACATTTTAAAATTTTATAAGAAGTCATCTACAGTGTCACTATATAATCTAAAGTTATTTTGGTCAGTAAAGTTCAAAGATTGTAGTCATACTCAAGAAAAGATAATAAACTTGATATTGGAATTAGTAGACAAGGGCTTTTAATAAACTATCATAAATACAAAGAGTCTACAGAAAAGGAAATATAATGGGTAAAGAAATGGAAAATACCAGGAAAAATAAGAAAAATTTTCAAAAAACCAAGCAAATAGAAATATAATAACTGAAGAATACCTAAAATTTAAAAAATTCACTGAATAAGATTAGCTGCATACTAATCACAACAGAAGAAACAGTGAACAGTATATTTGGTGAAAAAGTCAATAGAAATTAAATAAAACCAGGCACAAAGAAAACATATTTGAAAAATGAACAAATTTTGAATGATCTAAAAGCTAGGATCAAGTGATCTGTTCACTTTAAATAGTTAAAAAAGTGAAGAAAAATACTTTTATTGTCGTCATTGCTGGAAGAGGAAAAAGAATACAAAATAGTTGGAGGAACATTGGCTGAGAAATGGCTAAATTCAGTCTAAAATGGTAACCCACAAATCCAAAAATATAAAGAAATCCATTTATAGACACATCTGTTGGAGTCCAAAGGTTAAAAGGAAAAATTTTTTAAAAATCGATCTTATTATAACTATTACAGTAATAGCAATGAAAAGATCTTATGTTTTTCCATCATGTGATATATAAAAATATCTATACACGTGGACATGAACTTTTAAAATATGAGTGTATATGTTAATATATATTCCTTAGTTCCTTTTTAATGAACTGTATATTAAAAATGTTTTTACTAGTGAATTATAGTCATACATAATATTTGGGTTCATTTTGACATAATCATACATGCATAGAAGAAAATTTGCTCCATTTCAGTCTCTAGAACTTCCTCTTCCTCTTTCTTTGTCTCTCCCCTTGTTCCCCTTGATCTACTTTACTAGTTTTTCTTCTATTTGTTTGTTTTTTAACTCGTGCTTTATAGATAAACATAGAGGTGAAATTCAATGTGGTATATTCATATATGTACATTGCATAATTTGGTCTATTTCATTCTGCAGTTCTTCCTTTTCCTGTTCCTCCTTTCTTTCCCTCTATGCTTTTCTCTTTTTCACTGATTTTCTAAAAGGAAATCTTAATGTCAGTCACAGAATAAAAAGGAAACATTTTGATGAGTGGATAAAGAAATGTGGTATATATCTATAATGGAATTTTATTCAGCCATAATAAGAATGAAATCCTCTCATTTGTGGAAGCATGGATAGAACTGGATATAATCATGCTAAGTGAAATGAACCAGGTACAGAAAAAACAAGTATTGCATGATCTCACTCATATGTGGAATACATAAAACTTAATCTCATAGAAGTTGAGAGTCAAATGGTGGTAACCAGAGGTTGGGGAGAGTTGGGTAGGGTGAGGGATGGGGAAAAGCTCATCAGTGGGTACTGAGTTACAGGTAGGAATAAGAAGTTCTAGGATGCTACTGCATAATAGGGTAACTATGGATAATATCAATGTACTGTGTATTTCAGAAAGTTAGAAGAAAATAATTTGAAAGTCTTCACCATAAAATAAAGACAAATATTTGAGAAGTCACATTTTGCAGTGCATACCTATATCACAACATTGCAAAATATTCCATTAATACGTACATTTTTTGTTTGTGTGTATCAGTTATAAATAAACAAAAATGATCCATCACAAATACTATGGCAACAACTAAATGGCAAGTATAAAAAGGTGTACCTCAAAATACCACAGAGTTGTTAATGAGACTATAAGCAGGGAGGTGAAATGTTGACTAGCTATTATATTCCCTTCAGTGCAGTTTTCCCATTTCCACTCCTATGGCTGACTTTCACCTCCTGCTATATCTGTTTTCATTTTTGCATGAGTTCTGATGGCCTGAATCAGCTAACTTGGAAGATGATTTGCATTCAGAATTTGTTCTGATTTGTATGCGATGAACATAACATAATGATTGGAGCAGAAGGCATTTCAAATGCTTTGCTGTTGCAGCCTCTGATACCAAGGACATGCTTGTAAACAAGACATTATCTATCAATGAGTCCTCATCCTTTGGAAACATTTTAATAGAAAGATGACACAACACCCCACATGTGTTCTGAATCAGCACTATCAATATAGAGCCCATGGGGTTTGCTGAAAGGTTATTATCAGGTACATTTCATGAGCATCCTGGCAATAATTCAAAATAAATAGCAAAAAAAAAAAAACCCAAACAAACAAACACACAAAAATACTCACCAAAACCAAACCCACTGTAACACTCAGATGGATATAATAGATCATCCGATTTTCTTGGTGACTGATTTCAGGGACTTCGGAAAGAGATGAAAGGGCTGCCATATAAATGGAGGTGTGGTGCTTATTGTGAAAGTGACAGACAAAGCAGTCCTGTGACAACATGTGCAAACAGGTGCAAACATGTGCAAAGCAGGTCCTTCTGCTATGGGGAACACAGTGCTGGCAAGTGGGGGACCTTGGACAGATAGCTGATACTCTGGGCATCTTGATCTCTTCAGTTGAAATGAGAGGGTGGGTCTGAATGATATCTGAGGTCTCTTAAGTTTCTGCTTCAGCAACCTCCCTGAAAAGAGAATACCTGGAGCTTTCTCCTCTAATTCTGCCCTTTCCTCAAATTTACTCACCCCTGGTAATCTCAGAATCAAACTTCATTGACACTGCCAGAAGTGACTATATAATTTGTACAGTCTAGCACAAAATATAAATGTCTGACCCTTTGTTAAAAACTGATGAGTATTTCAAGTCTGAGACCATGGGGCACTAACAAGCACAAGGCCCTTGTCAACTCAGAACCCTATGTGGCCACTCAGGTTCCACACCTACAAAGCCATCCCTGCTCCCTGGACCTTGCTCTTAAACCCTTGAACTGTGATACAGATTATTCTAAGTGACAAATAAGCAAATCTTACATATTTGCTGTTGGAATGTTTATAAAACACCACCAATTGTACATACCTTCCTCCTTGTACTACAAAGTTGATATCTGATGTGCAGGAGAAATGATGATAATGGTTAATTATAATTTTTGTTGGTCAGCATAGTTAGTGTGATTACCAGTAGCTATCGCTGTCTTTTTTATGTTTGTATAATTAGTTGCCGTATACAGAATGCTTTTCACTGGATACAATTATATTTTGTTATCTAAATCTTATGGAAAATGGAATTATTTTCCAGATTAAGAAACAGACACTGAGACAGACCATGATTCAATTTTACTCTTTTTATTCTTGGTAGAGTTTTCTTTGCCTGACAAAATGATACCCTGATACCTCTATAGGCATTTTCATTTAGAAAATTCAAACTGCTTTAGGTGCAATTCCTAGAAGACTGATTTTATTCTTTTGTATAAATAGAGTACAATGGAGTAGTAGAGTAGTAGTAGTAGAATAGTTAGGAAACCACATCTATAGATTCAACTAACTACAATAGAAAATATTCAGGAAAAAAATTCATCTATATTGAACATATAGAGATTTTTTTCCTTATCATTCCCTAAAAAAATACATTTACATTGTATTAGGGATTGCAAGTAATCTAGAGCTGATTTAAAGTATATAGTAGGATGTGTCTCTATTATATACAAATACTGTACCATTTTATATGAGCATGCATGGATTTTGGTATCCATGGCATGGAGGAGGTTTTGAAACTTCTCCTCTGAGGATGTCGAGACAGTTATAATTCATTTATTTAGAAGGAGGTAAGGTGAAGAATTGTTAGATGAATGTTTTTAAAAATTTATTTTAATTAGGTATATATGACAGCAGAATGCATTTTGATTCATTGTACACAACAGAAGCACAACTTTTCATTTTCTGATTGTATACGATGTAGCATCGCACCCTATGTGTGTGTGTATATATATATATACACACACACAAACATATATATACACACACACACACCTAGGGTATTAATGTCCATCACATCCCACCATCTTTCCTGCCCCCATACCCACTCCTCTATCTCCCTTTTGCCCCATCAAAGTACCTTCATTTTCCCATGCCTGTCCCCATTATGGACCAGCATCCACTCATCAGAGAGATCATTTGGCCTTTGGAGTTTGGGGATTGGCTAACTTCGCTTAGCATGATATTCTCCAACTTCATCCATTAACCTGCAAATGCCATAATTTTATTCTCTTTTAATGCTGAGTAATATTCCATTGTGTATATATACCACAATTTATTTATCCATTTATCTACTGAAGGGCATCTAGGTTGCTTTCACAGTTTAGCTTTTGTGAATTGAGCTGCTATAAACATTGATGTGGCTGTGTTATTATAGTATACTGATATTAAGTCTTTTGGGTGTAGACCAAGGAGTGGGATAGCTGGATCAAATGATGGTTCCATTCCAAGTTTTCTAAGGAATCTCCAAACCACTTTCCAGATTGGCCGCACCAATTTGCAGCCCCACCAGCAATATATGACTGTGCCTTTTACCCAACATCCTTGCCAACACTTATTCTTGATAACTACCATTGTGACTGGCGTAAGATGAAATATTAGAGTAGTTTTGATTTGCGTTTCTCTAATTAATAGAGATGTTGAACATTTTTTATATATTTGTTGATTGATTGTATATCTTTTTCTGAGAAGTGTCTGTTAAGCTCCTTAGTTCATTTATTGATTGGGTTGTTGGGTTTTTTAGTGTTAGTTTTTTGAGTTCTTTATATATCCTGGAAATGAATGCTCTATCTGACATGCATGTGGCAAAAATTTGCTCCCCAAATTAGGGTCTATCTTTACCTCATTAGTTTCTTTTGCTGAGAAGAAGCTTTATAGTTTGAATATATCACATTTATTAATTCTTGATTTTATTTCTTGTACTTTAGGAGTCATGTTGAGGAAGTCAGGGCCTAATCTGAAATAATGAAGATTTGGGCCTACTTTTTTCTTTATTAGGTAAAGGGTCTCTGGTCTAATTTCTAGGTCCTTGATCCACATTTGTTGAAGAAGCTATCTTTTCTCCAATGTATGTTTTTTGTTGTTTTTGTCTAGTATGAAATGATTGTATTTATGTGGGTTTGTCTCTGTGTCTTCTATTCTGTACCATTGGTCTACATGTCCATTTTGGTGCCAATACCATGCTATTTTTATTACAATAGCTTTTTATAGTGTGGTATTGTGATGCCTCCTGCTTCACTCTTCTTGCTAAGGATTGCTTTGGCTATTCTGAGTCTCTTATTTTTCCGAATTAATTTCATTATTGCTTTTTCTATTTCTACAAGAAATGACTTTGAGATTTTAATTGGAATTGCATTGAATCTGTTATAGTGCTTTGAGTAGTATGGCCATTTTGACAATATTAATTTTGCCTATTCAAGAGCATGGAGGGATCTTTACATCTTGTAAGGTCTTCTTCAATTTCTTTCTTTAGTGTTCTATAGTTTTCATTGTAGTGGTCTTTCACCTCTTTTGTTGATTCCCAAGTATTTTATTTTTTTTTTTTGAGACTATTGTGAATGGGGTAGTTTTCCTAATTTCTCTTTCAGAGGATTCATCACTGATGTATAGAAGTGCATTTGATTTATGGGTATTGATTTTACAACTTGCTATTTTGCTGAATTCATTTATTAATTCTAGAAGTTTTCTGGTGGAGGTTTTTGGATCCTCTAAGTATAGAATCATGTCATCAGCAGATAATGATCGTTTGAGTTCTTCTTTTCCTATTCTTATCCTTTAATTTCTTTCATCTGTCTAATTGCTCTGGCTAGAGTTTCAAGGACTATGTTGAATAGAAGTGGTGAAAGCGGACATCCCCATCTTGTTCCAGTTTTTAGAGGAAATGCTTCCAATTTTTCCCCATTTAAAGTGATGTTGTCCTTGGGTTTAGCATAGATAGCTTTTACAATGTTGAGGTATGTTCCTACTCTCCCTAGTTTTTCTAGTGTTTTGAACATAAAAGGATGCCGTGTTTTGTCAAATGCTATCTCTGCATCAATTGATATAATCATATGATTCTTATGTTTAAGTCTATTGATGTGATGTGTTATATTTATTGATTTCCTTGTGTTGAACCAACCTTACATTTCTGGAATGAACCCCACTTGATCATGTCGCACTATTTTTAAATATGTTTTTGTATGTGATTTGCCAGAATTTTATTGAGAATTTTTGCATTGATGTTCATCAGGGATATTGGTTTAAATTTTTCTTTGCTTGATGTGTGTCTGCCTGGTTTTGGTATCAGGATGATACTAGCTTTATAGAAGGAGTTTAGAAGGGTTCCCTTCTTTTCTATTTCATGGAATAATTTGAAGACTAATTGGTATTAATTCTTCATTGAAGGTTTTGTAGAACTCAGCTGTGAATCTGCCTGGTCCTGGGATTTTCTTGGTTGGTAGGCTTTTGGTGGCTTCTTCTATTTCCTTGCTTAAAATTCATCTGTTTAAATTGTGTATGTACTCTTGATTCAGTTTGGGTTGATCTTATGCCTCTAGAAATTTGTCGATGTCTTTGAGGTTTTCTATTTTACTGGAATATAAATTTTCAAAATAGTTTCTAATTGTCTTCTGTATTTCAATAGTGTTTCTTGTGATATTTCATTTTTCATCATGAATTTTAGTAATTAGAATTTCCTCTCTCTTTCTTTTCATTAGGGTGGCTAAGGGTTTGCCAATTTCATTTTATTTTTCAAAGAATCAGCTTTTTGTTTTATCAATTTTTTGAATTATTTCTTTTGTTTCAAATTAATTGATTTCTGCCCTGATTTTAATTATTTTCTGTCTTGTACTACTTTTGGTGTTGGTTTGTTCCTTTTTCTAGGGCTTTAAGCTGTAATGTCAAGACACTTATTTGTTGGCTTTTTATTCTTCTAATGAATGAACTCCATGCAATGAACTTTTCTCATAGCACTGATTTAATAGTGTCCCATAGATTTCGATAAGTTGTATCTCATTTATCTCCAAGAATTTTTAAATCTCTTTCCTTGATGCCTCTTCTGTTATCCATGTGTGATTCAGTAGCACATGGTTTATTCTCCAAGTGTTGGAGTAGCTTCTATTTTTTATTTTATCATTGATTTCTAATTTCCTTCCATTATGGTCAGATAGAAAGCAGGATAGTATCTCTATTTTTTTGTATTTGCTAAGACTTGCTTTGTGGCATAACATATAGTCTATTTTGGAGAAGGATCCATGTGCTGCTGAGAAGAAAGTGTATTTGCTCATTGATGGATGGAATATTCTATGTATGTCTGTTAAGTATAAATTATAATTGTATTATTGAGTTCTATAGTTTCTTTGTTTAGTTTTTGTTTGAAAAGATCTATCTAATGGTGAAAGAGGTGTATTAAAGTCACTTAGTATTATTGTATTGTGGTCTATTTGGTTCTGGTAGTTGAGGAGGGTTTGTTTGATATACATAGATGCCCCATTGTTTGGAGCATAGACATTTATGATCGTTATGTCCTGTTGATGTATGAATCCCTTAAGTAGTATGAAATGTCCTTTTTTATCCCTTTTCACTGGCTTTGGTTTGGAGTACACTTTATCTGGTACGAGGATGGAAACCCCACTTTGTTTACGTTGTCCATGTGAGAGGTATGTTTTTCCCCACCCTTTCTCTTTCAGTCTTTGGATGTCTTTTCCTGTGAGATGAGTTTCTTGAAGGCAGCATAATGTTGGTTCTTTTTAAAAATCTAATATGTCAATCTATGTCTTTTAATTGTTGAGTTTATGCCATTTACATTCAAGGTTATTATTGGAATATGATTTGTATTTCCAGTCATTTTGGTTTATTTTTGGTTTTTAACTTGACATGGTTTCTCTATAGATTGGCCTTTCCTTTAGTGTATTTCCTCCCTTTGCTGATTTTCATTGTTGTTTTTCGTTTCCTCCTCCTGGAATATTTTGCTGAGGATGCTCTGTAGTGCAGGCTTTCTTACTGTAAATTCTTTTAATTATTGTTTATCATGAAAGGCTTTTATTTCATTATTAAGTCTGAAGCTTAATTTTTCTGGATGTAAAATTCTTGGTTGGCATTCATTTTACTTTAGAGTTTGGTATAGTTGTTCTAGGATCTCCTGGCTTTGAGGGTCTGGGTTGAAAAATCTGCTGATATGAATTGGTGATCTGTGATATGATTACATATGAAATATGATCTGATTCCTCTCTCTTGCGGCTTTTAAGATTCTAGCCTTATTCTTTATGGTAGGCATTTTCATTATAATTTTCCTTAGTGTAAATCTGTGGTAATTTTGTATATTTGGTGTCCTGTAAGCTTTTTGTATTTGATTTTTCAATTCATTCTTCATGTTTGGGAAATTTTTGATATTATTTCATTGAAGAGATTTTACATTCCTTTGGTTTGAATCTCTGTGCTTTCCTCTATCCCAATAAATTTTAGATTTGGTCTTTTGATGTTATCCCATAATTCTTGGGTGTTCTGTTCATGGTTTCTTACAATCTTCACTATGTGGTCAACTTTATTTTTAAGGTTTTATATTTTTTCTTCATTATCTGACATTCTGTCTTCCAAGTAATCTAGTCTGTTGGTGATACTTTTTATTGAGTTTTAAAATTTCCTTTATTGTTTTCATTTCAAGGATTTCTGATTTTTTTTTTCTTTAGAATGTCTGCCTCTTTCTTGAAGTAATCTTTTCTTCTTGTATTTGCTCTCTTATCTCTTTGTTGGAGTGATAAATTTTTGCCTGTATTTGCTCACTTAGGTCATTCTTTAATTTGTAGATCATTTTAATTATGTACATTTTGAACTCGTTCTCTAACATTTCATCAACTGAACTGTCCTAGGATTCTATTATTGTTGTATCTTGGTTTCTTTGGGGCACTTTCCTCTCTTGTTTTTTCATGTTGTCTATGTGTCCTTCTTTCTTGCAGATCTGAAGTATTACAGTTTCTCCCTTATAATCTTATAGTATCTCTGTACCTCACCTTGATATTGGGCTTCTAGACCCTTGCTGGTGTCCCATGATAAATGCTATTTGTCCCATGATAAATGCTATTACAACTAAAGGTGGTGGTGACAATAGCCGAGGTAACTCAAGAAAGCAGGGTGGGGGGGTGTCCCAAGATGGATGAATCACTTTCAGAAATGGGGCTGAAAGGGTGCAGCTGCCTCCAGGCCCTATCTGTTGTCCCAAGGTGGGGGTACTGCATGGGGAGGGCTGTGGTGAGGTGGGCTAGGCCTGGGCTCCAGCTTGGGTCTGCCCATTGGCTGGGCAGACCTTGGACTAACAATGCTCTAGGCTCCAGTGTTGTTCAGTGGGGGCAATCCTAGTCCTGAACCCGGGCTCTGGTGAGGATCTGCTGGTCAGCAGGGTAGTCCTGGGCCCAACCTTGTCTAGGCTCCCACATGGGTTGGCAGGGTGGTCCTAGGCCTGGCCTTGGGCTCTGGCTTAGATGAATATTTTAAGAAGAATTTTGTTAGAAATTAGATGACTAATTGAAGACTCCAGGAATCGGGAATAAATAATAGGGTGAACATTATTTAAAGTGGTGATGTAGTGAGATGGCAAAAATGGAAGGAAAATGACAAAAAGTGAATTCAGGAGGCAATGACAATAGTAATAGAATTAACGGAAAATTAAAAAATCAAAACACTAAACCGCTGAAATAACTTCATAAAAATAAAATTAGCTGAATCAGATTTCACAAGACAATAAAAGTACCATCTTCAATGTAATTAATTTATTTCCCCAAACATGCAAGATACTGAAAGGCAATTTAAAACAAATTCAAAAGGGGGTTTAGTAATTGTTGAAAGTAAATAAGATTAAGGCCATTTTCAAATTCAAGTGGTTATAGTTTTGCTTCATGTCAATGAATTCTTAAAATCTCTATATATAGCATGTTCGAAAATAATAGGTCATGTCACATAGCTATTTCTAATCAGGAGAAATAAGCTATAAGTGCATGAATAAGATATGTTTTTTTGCATTTGAATAGTCTGGCATATAAAAATCAATAAATATTTATTGAATTTAATTAAAACCCTTGAAAATACAGGTAGTTTGGTTACTATATGTACCCTAGCCTTGAACTTTCATATGTTGGTCTATTATCAATTAGTTTCTGTCTTTATTTCCCCTAGACTCATGGAGTAGAGATCCTTGGAGCTACCAGACTTCATGCTGTCTGTGTCAGCCACCGCCTGTCCATCCTCAGCAAGGTGCCATTGCTGTCTCACAGAGCAGTCCACCTAGAAAGCTTTTTATGGAACCCATATTTGTTCTTGTTTACATCTACTCCTGTCTCTTTGTAATCTGAGAAAGTCAGTCTTTACTGCAGAATGTGTTTCCTGTGATTCCCATCACTGAGCTCAGGGTCAGCACTGCATAGTCTCATTCTCCTCAAACTATATATCCTGAAGAGTTGGAAACTCCCCACCACCATCATTTCTCTCTCTTTTCTGTTATTTAGGCATAACTGTAGCTACATTTTGCATTTATTATTCCTCTTTAAAAATGACTGCATTCATCATCTCAGCTTCTTTCCTTAAAGTTCCATGTTGCTCAGAACAAGGACACAATAATTTAAATGTATTCTGATGTGGATAAATGAGAGAATTATTAATCCTTGTTCTACATACTATTCTCAAACAATATCTAAGATTGCATTGATATTTTTGACATTCATATTACATTATTGATTCATTTTGTTAGTTAACATCTTTGCACCTCAGTTTCTTCATCTGTAGAAAGGGGATGCCAATAATGTACTTCGAGGGTTTGATTAGTTAATGATACATTTTAAATGATGAAAGCAGTCCCTGGTGCATGGCAAGCTTTCAGTAAATGTTAGCTATCATCATCATCATCATCATTACTGTTATTAATTATCACTTTAAACTCCCAAGTCTTTATTTTATTGATGTTCAACTATATTCCCCCCCATTTGTTCTCATGGAGTTTTGTTTTTATTTCAAAGGCAAGTTTTGTTTTATTAAATATCATCTTGTTAAATTTCCATTAAACCAATTTTTCTGGATAGTGATCCTCTTATCCAATACATCCTGTGTTCCTCTAGGCTGTTTATTATTGCACATCAATAAGGATGTCATTTCTGTGCCCCTGACTGTCACATCACTGTTAAAAGTGTCAGAGTGGACAGAGCCTCAGACAGTGTCCTGCAGCAGACCACTAGAGACATCTCTCTAGATTGACACTGATTTAATAATTAGTTTTTCTTTTGGGGATAGACAGTCTACCAGTAAAAGCCCTTTAGAATTCACTATAATTCCACCTGGATTTCATGAGAAGATAGCTTGTGCATTGAGGGATGTAGTGTTGTTGATGAGGGCATGGTCTCTGCCTTAAAGGAGCTTCTTTCTGCTTGAGTGCTCACAGGTTTTCATGTGTCCCTCTGTGATCTCTTCAGCAGGTCTTTCAACACCTGATAGGTAGTTGAAAGAAGCAAGGGTTCTCTTATCTCACCTGTTAATTGTATTTTTTAATCTCTCAAGGTTTCTTACTCTTGTTTGCCAGACCACATAGGCAGTTTTGAAAGAACACAAAGAGTGACTGCACAGTGTCTGCGGTGTGGCTGAGGACATTTGAGATCTTACTTCTGATTCTGGCATGGGCAAGGGAGGGCAAGTCGAGCAGGACAGTGAAATGACAATATGCTCTGCACCTGTAATATACCTCTTTGTCATGGTCGAGGCAACTGCTGAGGGACAAAGGTGACTGGAGAGGCTGAGAGGTAAAATTAGACCAGCTCAGTGAGGTGCTTATTGTCATTGAGGCGACAAATCTGAGACAGGTGCTGAGTGGAAATTCAATCTGCCAGGTAGAGCATACATGCAGGAGAGCAGACAGAACATGCCATTTTCCATTCTCTTTGCCAAAAGAATCCTGCTGTGTCTCCCAAAGGCCCCCTGCCCCATAGGCATCACCAAGTCTGGCCTGGTCATTCCTCCCAGACCTGTGATTAAGGCTTGGCTGAGACATGGGCATGATAGGCATGAGGTGAGGTAAAGGCCAATCACAAGGATGATATCATATGCCCAATGAAAAAAAATCACAACTTTTTATTTTAGAGAAAATAACAGATTGCCAGGAGATCATAGTTTCTACTCAAAACCCCAAAACAAGTAAAGCAAAAAGTTATCAGTCTTCATTTTAATCTTGAGCAGTCATTTAATTTTCTCCAATGGTAGCAATTCAGTGAGACTTCCATTTGAGGTAGTCTATGGATGATTGCTTCTAAATGTATTAAAGATCATGGAGAAAAAGATCTAAAAAATTGCATGAAAGTTTTGATAGAAAATTCTACTTGATTATTTCAGTGTCTTCAGTTAATGAACCCTTTTGAACAAGCCCATCATAACTCTGTTTGATATTACCTTTTTAATTTCATTCCCAGCAGTTATCACAGCCTGAAATTTTGGGTTGTTCATATGCTTATTTGTGCTCTGTCTCCTCAGGCTAAATGTACATGGTGACCTTGTCTGTTTCATGTTCCAGTGTTCGGAATATATCGGTGCTTAATACATATTCAATGAGTGGATAATCATATTTTGTAGCTCTCTCTACAAAACATCAGTATGTAAACTATGTATACATACATATACATACACATATATATGTGTGTGTGGGTGTGTTTGCGCACGCACGTGCACGTTTGCCAACTCTGTTCCTGGCACAGCAGTGAGCAAAGAATAAATGATTCTTAATTTTAGAAGGAGAAATTAGTTAAAAAAGAAAGGAAAAATAAGAAATTTATAGTTTACGTTGACAACAATGGGAAGCCAGTGAGTAACTTTTAGAAAGGAATGAAACCATCTGATTGGGTATTTAAAAGTTCACCCTAGGGTCATATAGAAAATGGATCATAACTGGGTTATTGTGGCAGGTGGGAGACCAGTTAAAAAGCTGTTGCTGGCTGACATGTCATATCTATTCATAGTAGCTAAGATCTGGAATCAACTTTGTCCATCAGTGAGTGAGTGAATTAAGAAAATATGGTATATATATATACACAATATGGAGTATTTTTATACAAAATATGGAGTATTTTTCAGTCATAAAGAAGAATGAAATCTAGTCATTTGCAGCAAATGGATGGAAATGGAGGGCATTATGTTAAGTGAAATAAGCCAGACACAGAGAAACAAGTATGAGATTTCTTTTTTTTTCATCTGTAGAAGCTAAAAAATGTCACTTTAAATGCAGAATAGTGATTTCTACAAGCTGGGAAGGGTGGGTGGGGAGGCTTTATAATGAAAAGTTGGATTTGGTTAGTGCACACTCTGGGTATATATTGAAATATCACATAGAAACCCACTAAAATATATGATTAATATGTTAATAAAAATAAAATAAAATTATAACTAAAAAAATCTTATTGTATTTGCTTGGTATGGGGATAATGGTGAGACTAGGGATATTGCAATGAGGATGAAAAGAAATAGACATATCCCAGGTTGTTTGGGAGCCTGAGTCAACTGAATTTGCTAATAAGTTAAACATAGGGATATAAGTTTACAAAAATAAATTACTGCCTAAAATTTTTACTTGATTACTTACTGGCAAAGCTGTGAGAAGAAATCAGCAAACTCTGCAGCTCTCTACAGTTCTGTTCATCCAGGTTTGGGATTATCAAGGCTCTTTACAAGTTGTTCTCATTACCTGGCATCCTATAATTCTATTTATGAGAGGCTCTTTAAAGTGGGATTATCAAATATTGAGATAGTTGATACTGTAAATACTGAATATTCTTCTTTCATCAGCTCATTAATTTTAGAAATATAAAAGAAGTTAAAAATAATGACTGAAATGAATTTAGGAGCTTATCTATGGATTTTACTGTTCTTGAATTTCGTGATCATATATAGAAAGGGTGAATCTAATACTAGATAATTTCACTCCTGTGTATCTATACATGTGCTATTTGTGCATGTGAGTATATATGTGTTTGTACCATTTCAATATCTGTGTTAGTTAACTTTTCAAACTTGTGACCAAAATACCTAATGAGAACAACTTAGAGGAGGAAAAGTTTATTTTGACTTATGGTTTCAGAGATCTGAGTTTGCTGTTGGCTAACTCTGTTGCTCTGAGGTGAGGCAGAACATCATGGCAGAAGTATGTTGTAGAGGAAGGGTGCTTAGCATCTGGCAGCTAGAAATCAGAGAACAAGAAAAGTTATAGTTCTCTAGGGCATGTTCCCAATGACCTACTTCCTCTGGTCATGCCTACCTGCCTACGGTTACCACCCAGTAGTCCATTCAGCTATCATTGGATTCATCCAACAATTTATTAATTTCATGGTGAGGTCAGAACTCTAATCACTGCTTAAAAGCCTCACCTCTGAATCTTGGTACATTGGGGATCATGATTTAAAAACAATGAGCTTTTGGGAGCCATTCCATTTCCGAAGTATAATAATATCCAAAAATGAATTTTTGTGAAAGGAATTTAAAGTCCTCAAATGGAGTGTATCACTACTGATACTGTTTAACTATATTATCCCTTTTATGGTTCACATTTTTTTTGATGCTCTATAAAAAGCCTATTTAGAGCATTAGTGAAAACTTCAGAGTTTGCCATCATTAACATTCCTTTTAATATATTCATCCTTTGTCTGTCGTGGATAGGAAGAAGAATAAAACAACAAAAAGACAGTTAAGACAATAGTCTCTTCTCTTTTGTTGATAAATCTAGCTGACTTTTAAAGAGAGTACTCTAAATTGGATTCTTTGTTTTTAAACATTTCTATTCCAAATTGGCAGACATCACAATTATTAGCTTTCCAGACAGAAGGTAAAAGAGAGCTATAGTTTCCTTAATTTTTTTTTTCTATTTTGCTAAATGAATCTCCTCTTTATTCGCTGAGAAATTGTACAATGCCCACTAATATTTGTGATTAATGCATGATAAATGCATAGCACATCTCATCTACACCTGACTCATCTGCCCAGGGCCTGCAGAATAAATGGTACTCCAAAGTATAGTGGGCAAATACAACAATGGTTTGGTCTTTTGTTCTCCACTTCCTCTGGTATCCTTTTCAATACAGTGGTTTATCCTATCCTTATGTGTTGAGTGTGATTTTTGAGTTCCCTTCTTTGTGCTATTTGTTAAAATAACTATACCATATATAGTCCCCTATATATATATATATATATATATATATATATATATATATATATATAGTTTCCAGCATTTTAGGCTCTTTCTTTCTATAGATTTTTTAAAATTATAGTTTAACATACTGGAAAGTTTCTATAATATTTACTTTTGGTAATATTTGACATTTAACCTACATGTTTAGATTGTTGATCATTTGAAAGATAAATAGTATCTCCTGTGAAGCTTCATCTCTAGGCAATGTTTTAGAAAGATAAATTTTAATTGTTTCCAATTAACTTCCTTATCTAGACTACACATGTTCTATTCTTTGGTTGCCTGTAACAAAAATACCAAAAGAATTTTAAATTTCAGGAGAGTCAGGGCTATTTTTCTACTGCCCCTACTGTATCTTCATTATCTAGATATATACCTGCCACAAATGAATAAATGAATAAAAACAGAGCAAATGTATAATTTTTTTAATGAAAAAAAAACTAAGCATTGTAGAGGTAGAACATGGGTTTGGTGATTGCCCTGAATGTGTTTATCAAGAGATTAGGATTAATTCAGGCAGAAGTCTCTATTTTAAGCCTTATTTTAATTGGTTTAAGCAGAAAAATGTTTGTTGAGAGAATATTGTTTGGGGCATTTGGTGCTTTCAGCATCAGTGTGAGACTAGAGGACCTGTTCTGGAAAGAAACAGGAGCCAAGGTACCTCAAATAGTCACATTGGCCAAAAATGCTAACATTATCCATGGGAGGAAGGTAATCAGAATGTAATTATGTCCAGGGTTTGAATGAGAAACATCATAGACAAATGGTAAAGAATCTTCCAGGCAGCAAGGTCACATGCTCTAAGCATTTCAGGATGGGCCCTCTCTCCACTGGATTCTTTCTGTTTTGGGTGCTGCAGTTCAAATTAATTATCCTTATTATTTTTATGAAGAGAACTATTTTCTTCCTAGGGGAAGGGGAAAATATATATTTGCCTGAAAAGTAAACTACTTCTAGACTAGTAAAGTCTGCCAACTGATTTTACTTTGTTGTTGTTTTCTATGTTTGTGAAGTTCCATAGGGAGAGGTATGGAGAACATTATTTTGTGATTAACATTTATCATAACATCTAAATAGGTATTTTTGAATGAATCTGTGCAATTTATCCATTCACCTACTCAGCATTTACTAAGATAAATTATGGAGGAAGCAACACAACTAGGTTGTGTGTATGTGTTCATGCGTATGCACATGTATATTTGTGTGTGTGTTTGTAGGGTTAAAGAGATAGACCAAAGTAGATTATTCACATTATCAGCTCTTTAAGAGTTGGCAGTGGTCTTAGGGAGATATATAAACCACTAACCATAGAAATTATTTTGCAAAACAAAAAAAAAATTCACACTGAGATTATAGTCCTGAGTTGTGATCATGACTCCTATATATTTAGTCTGCTGCAGTAAGATCTGGGATAAATCAATCTTAAATGGCTTACGTTTCTCATTTCTAAAATAAAAAGTTGCTATGAGAATGAAATTAATTCTAGTTTTTTAAAGTGCCTGTTAGAATGCCTGGCACAAAGAAGACCCAAAGCAGTTTTATTTTTTAAGTTCTTATTTATATATTGTATTTTTAAAAAGAGTTGTTGGCTCTGAAGTGAAGGAGTGATTTATTCTGCCTGGGAGGAACAGAGAAGGGATTTAAACTTCCCTGAAGAATGTATACTATTTTAGTGAGGAGAGAAAAGGCAGAAAATCAGATGGGATAAAATGTGGATTTATGGTCGTATTGAAACAGTGAATATCTGAAAAGGCTCTGGTGTGATTTGGGTGGTGTTATTTCATGGTGGATAGGTCTGTAAAGGAGTCTGATTGACAGGCTAAGGAGTTTTTTCTTTAATCTGCATCTTCTGTAGGATGACTGAAGCAGGATTCTCATCATTTGGCGTACATTTAGGAAAATCAGTCTACTAGAGAATGAAAGATGGATTGCAGCAGCGAGATTGATGAACTGCAGGGCAGATACGAGTTCTTGAGATGGGGAAGGCAGGATATGTAGAAATGAGTTAGACAAGAGGAGGAGGAACAAAAGGAAGGGCATTTCAGAAGACATGTGGGTGATAGAATTAACAGAATTTGACATTCCAAACCACCTCAAGATTTCTTATTTCTGTGACTGGAAAGAATCAAGATTACAACATGTAGAAAACTTTGGGAGATGAATTCCTGCTTTGGTAGGTCAAGACTGATTTATCAACAAGACTTGAAATGGACATGTACAAAGACGGGGAATATAGTTGGGAATTATAATCCTGATTTTAGTTGGGAATTATAATCCTGGTTGGAATTTTATGACTGATAATTTTGGAATTGACATGATCAGATGAACTGACCAGGGAAGGATTGAATGAAAAAGTGCAAGTAAATAGAGCTGGTGTCAGGATAGAATTAGAATCTTTGGCAAAGTCTACATTAGAATGGGGGCAGAAACGAAGTAAGCAATGATCCAGGGAGAGTGGACAGAGTTCATGTAGGTCCAGAGCCAAAGAAGCCAAAAGAGAAGGGGCTTTAGGAAGAGGGATTTGGTTGCCTATGGCTATGTCCCTGACCTTTGCTGTGGAACAAGTGGGGAATGTATCACTCCTAATTTCCAGATGAGGAAAATTATGACCCAAGGGACGCAGTGAAGGGCCTAACTAAAGTCAAACAGAGCACCTCAGGTAGAGCCGGAATGAGAAACTGTGTTGGCTGACTCCCAACTGAGTGTCATTTGAAAGACTTTCTAAATTGTTGAAGTCATGGAAAGAATATGGTATGAATATTGATCTCATGTGGTATTCACTGTGAAAATCCATGGAGCTATATATTAAATTTATAAGTATATTTGTGCTTATATGCATCAATGAAAAGTTAAAAAAATCACAAAAGAGAGACAAAAGGAACACCTTATGGGAAGAGTGGTAGCCCAAAATTTAAGTAACTTTCTAATGTGGACCTCATTAGTTTTTAAAGTTCCATATCACCTCTTAGAACTGTGGTAGATTTGGCATATGATTTATTTACTTCATTGGATGACTTACTAACTTCAGTGGTTTCCCTAAATGAAGAAGCCAATATTTTGGAGTTGTTACAATAGTTTCAATAAAACCCACATAGCAGATATTTAATATTTGCATGCTAAGGATTATTACATTGTTTTAATTGTATTTAATCTTCATAAAACAGAGGAGGCAAGCCTCTTCTATCAATCTCAGTTTGCTTTCAAGATCTGATTTCCTAGATGCATTGCATGACCTGCCCAAGGTCTCACAGCTAGGGGGAAGTAGAGCTCCAATTCGGACTCCTGCATGATAGCAGTGCTTTTTCTTAACTGAGGTTCTTCAACATCATGACATTGACTCTTGTCAGCTAAAAATAGAATAGCTGTATTTATTAATATCTAAGGGCTGGGAATCACCAGGGGAAATACAGCATGTATGTGCTATTATCTTGATTGCCATCATCCTTTCTTTTTTCTTCTTAAAGCAAAAGCCTATTTTCGTTTGGGGATGAGAGTTCTATCATTCCATTTGCACTAGCATTGTTTCATTTCACGTGGTTCTTTGTTGGGGTTGCCAGTTTGTATCACTCCATTCCCTACCCAAACTGTAGAAATAGCCATGTGTGACTTGACCACTTTTAAAACACTACCTCCCCCAAGGGTTTTAATTCCTTTGCACTTTCAAAAGTTTGCTTAAAAAGGTAAGGAAAAATTTACATTTTCAGATTGACTCCCATTGATTTTCATGGAGTGTGTAACACCTCAATTGTTGAAGAGTTATCCAAAGGAATCATTTTCAATTTCACACGAATTTCTTTAATGTAAATGTTTTTCCAAAACAATTTTTGTTGGGGTTGCTTGTAAATTGACATTTCATTCTGAATGTAAGAGGAAAAAAAATGTGTAGTTTAAATAAAACAGCATTGTATTTAAAGATATCTTTGTGTATATAGTAATGCCTTATTGTGCTCTACTGAAGGGGGAAAAGCTGCTCAAATTTATGACTGCTCTCTGATACTCTATTTTTGAAACTGAAATGGATTGAAAAAGTATTTATTGGATAAAATGCCTGGTAAGCTACCATCTATCACTCCAAACAAGTATGAGTGTTTGGTTGTAATTCCAGTAGCCAGGTGTTCAGTCTTACAGAGCAGCTTCTCAGCAAAGAAATCTCTATCCCCACTGCATTCTGTTTAGCTTTTAAACAAAAATTATAGATACTTTATTGCTAAAATATTCTTGTTTGTTAAAAATATCCAAGTCAGTTTGAATTTTCATTTTGTGATAAATAAAAATAAACTTCAAAAGGTCTGAATCATCATTTCAAAAGGTTAAATCATTTATAGAAGAGAGGATATTTATAAAACCTCTTCAAAGAGAATAAACTTTTAATCTTAGAAGAGCTATAAGATGTAGTAGTAGCGTTTTATCTGCCCTTTATATGCCCTCAGACAGAGTTGAGTTTTATCTGCCCTTTCCATAAAAAATTTTAGAGGGGAAAATTTGATACAAATAGGACTGATAAAAAGTTATTATTTTACTCTAAAGAGTTCAGTGTTATAAAATTGGCAATTGATAGGAACAAGCATACTATCAAATAGATAAAAATACATGATTCATAATCATGTGGAAAAAAACCATTAAGAAATTCTAATTTTTACTTATTAACAAAGATGGGGGCAGTGGCTAACAAGAATTGAGTGCAATGGCTAACCTTGAATTTGATAGATAGAAATGTAAATTTGTACCAGTTATTTCTAAAACAAATCTAGCAGTATATTAAGAGCCTAAGATGTTAATGTCTCTTGCTGGTAATTCTGGTTTTGATATTTACTCTTTTAAAAAAATATTTATTTTTTTGTTGTAGTTGGACACAATACCTTTATTTTAATGTGGTGCTGAGGATCGAACCCAGGGCCTTGCACATGCTAGGTGAATGCTCTGCCACTGAGTCACAACCCCAGACCCTGATATTTACTATTAATGAAATGTTCCAAATTTAGGAAATATTTTGGGCACTAGCCTGTGCTTTGCAGGATTATTGGTGAGTGCAAAACTTCAGAAATGCTCCATTACAAGAGAAATACTTAAGTAATTTGTAGGTCAGCCTACCTTAAATAGTAATTTTTAAAAGTTCTGAGAAAAGGATGTGTAGGTATAGATCAACTAGACAGGATTGTGAAACCAGAAGCTGACTCAAGCACAGGGACCCTGGAATTGTTACTGTGATAGTAGAGAGAGGAAGGGAAAGGAAGGAATATCAATATTACATTACATTGTGGTATTTGGTTCTTTTGGATTTTCCATGTGCACAGTCATATTTTCTGCAAATTGTGACAATATTTTTCCCAGTAAAGCCCTCATACTTTTTGTGGCTTTTTCTTATATTATTACACTGGCTAGGACTTTCTATACAAAATGGTAGTGGCATCTTTGTTTCAGTTTTGAGTTTAGAGGGAAAGTTTTTAATATTTTACTCTTCATTGTGATATTAGCTGGAAAATTTTTATACTCTTTGAATAAAGAAAATTGCCTTCTATTCTTGGTTTGTTAAGTTTTATCATGAATAAATGTTGACTTTTAACAGGTGACTATTTTACATTTCTTGAGACAATTTTCCCTTTTATTCTCTTCATATGCTGAAGAGAACAATTAATTGGTTTTACAAGTTAAGCCAATTTTCTATTCATGGAAGGAGTGAATCTAAACTAGTTTGTAATGCAGTATTCTTTTTCTATATTATTGGGTTTGGCTAGCAAAAAATATATTTAGTGTTTTCATCTGTGTTTATGACCATGATTTATCTTTGATTTCTCTTGTAAAGTCCTTGTCGGGTTTGGTATGAAGATTATGCTAATTAGCCTCATTGAAAAGCAGGGAAAATGTTCCCTTTTTTCCCTTCCTTGTTTCCTGAAACTTCTTGTGTAAGATAGGTATTATTGTTTTATTTACATGTGTGGTAAAATTTACCAGCAAAATCATTTGGGTTGCACATTTTCTGTTTAAAAGTTTTAAAGTAGAAATTCGGTTTCTTTCACGAATATAGAATTACTTATTATTCAGATTTTTATGTTTTCTTGTGTCACTTGGGTTAATATGTATTTTTTCTAGAAATTTATCAATTTTCTCTAAATTTTCAAATGCATTAACACATTGCTGTTACCTTTTTAACATCTACAGAATTTGTAATAATGTGTTCTTATTTTTAAAATGTCTTTTTTCTTTTTCTTTCTTCTCCATGATCTGCATAACCAAGCATTTACCAATTATATTAGTCTTTTCAAAGAACCCTCTTTTTTTCCCTTTGTTATGGCAGCTTTATGCATAACAACCTAAAATGGGAAACCATCCAGCTGTCCTTCAGTGGGTAAACAGTTAAGTGCTGGCACATCCATATAATGGAAAAAGCAAATCATTGATTTAAACAACAGTGTGGATGGCTCTCCAGAGAGTTATGTCAAGTTAAAAAAATTCAAAAGAAAACTGTATAATTCCATTTACATAATATTCTTTAAATTTTTTTAATGTAGTTATAGATGAATAGAATGCCTTTATTTTATTTGTTAATTTTTATGTGATGCTGAGGATCAAACCCAGTGTCTCACACATGCTAGGCAAGTGCTTTGCCACTGAGCTACAGCCCCAGCCCTTACATAACATTCTTGAAATGACAAAATTATAGAAATGGGTCTGTGGTTGCCAGGAGTGGCACAGGGGGGTGGGGCTGAGGAAGAGAACTGGGTATGGTTACAAAAGGACAATATGAGGAATCCCTGAGTTGATGGAAGTGTGCTGTGCCTTTTTTGTTTCAAGGCCAATATCCCACATGTGAGATCATACTCTAGTTTTCCAAGGTTACATTTGTGGGAAACTAAGTAAAAGATACACAGAATCTGTATCTTTTTTTTTTAACAACTACTTATGAATTAACAAGTACCTCAAAATAAAAATCTCAATTAAAGTGTAAATAAATGATTTGCAGGGCAAAAAACCTGAACTCATGAATAACTTGACTAATTCAACTACTTGCTGACCAGTTCTCTTGACCTAAATGGTTTCCACTTAGTTATTACATACCATTTCCTATTTTGTGTGTGTGTGGGAGTTAAGTTTATTTCCCCAGCTAGACTGGGCCGCTTGGACAGGGAGGGCATGTCTTTTATATACCTTTCCCATATCCTCCACAACACTAGCACAGTTCTGAACCTGTTGAAACCGGCTTCCCTTAGTAGTTTTGGCAGTTGGATACATAGCTGATGTAGATGATACAATCATAAAACCCTGCTACTTTGGAAATATGAAATGAGGAAATAACAGATATTTCTGTTTCGTATCTTCATCCTGGAGGAAACACAAGAGATACAAATTAGAATTTGTATATGAGGTACATTCTGTACTATTTTGATTGATAGTATGAATTTCTGTTGAATTTCTAAACCATTCAGTGTATGTGTACAGGTCTTTATCTAATTTCTTTGAGGTGGTAATAGGAAGAGAGTATTATTACTTCTCTTCTTAAATAGGTAAATACATTTATGGAGTGTTTAATTTATATTTAAGGTCACAAAATAAATGTTGTCATATAACTATAAAAGTGAGTAAATATCAGTCTGAGGACTTTTCCAACACTACCACCAAAGTGATTCTTACTATTTTTGTCATCAGTTTATAATATTAAGTGTGTTTTCTTTGTAATACTTGTGAGGATAAATAAACCAATGATCATAAGATTCCTTAAATAAATTTCCATGCATTAAAAATAGAAAATTTTATTATTTTTATATGACCATGTTTTAAGATCCTTTTAAAGAGAAAAATGTCATAATTGGAGTTCCATTTTTATTCTGGTGTATATTTCATGTTTATTTTATTTTTTTCTAAAAGTCTAAAAACTATTTAAAAAAGTAAATCAGTGATAAATAATTAACATATTAACTTGTGAATAACTTTCTGCATAATTGTTTAAGGCCTGCTTATTTTTTTTTTTTTGAAAGTGAGTGAAAGACAGGGAGTGTAATTGAAATTACATCATAGAAGTAAGATAAAAATATAACTTTGTCTTCAGATAGTATAATGTGATAAGCTCAGGAGATTTTTGTGACATTGTACCCTGAATCTAACACTAAATTCAATAATGGAATTAAACTAAATGATCTCTTTACTAGATGAAGACCAAAAAAACACCCAAAACCAAAACAAACAAAAACCAAAAAACAAGAGGCCTAAAGGTAAAGATACCCACCGAAACTCACTCCAGCTTTCGTTTTTGAGAAATGAAGCAAGAGAGATAAGATAGATGGCAGTGTGCACTGGGCTAATGTTAATTTCATTGTAAAGTCACTTTCCATCCCTGAAATGGGACAGTCAGAATAGATCTAAAAGATTTTAACTTTGGCATTCCACCTTTATTGAGTTCTGCCACCTATACAACAGAGACTGAAAAGAGACATCAGTTATTCCATACAGTTGAAATTCTTTCTGTAAAGATCTCTTTTCCCCAAAATATAGTTTTACATTAAGGATTTTTATTCCTGAAAATGGTACTTGTGAAAAATTAGACAATCTCTAAGAGTTTGAATCTTAGCTTCCCCTCTGGAAATAGTGCCTTGGACAACTCATTTATCCTTCCAAACCTCATTCTCCTACTCTGTAAGTGAGCTCTGCCTCCTAAGATTGTCATGGCAATGATCTCAAGGATAGTGTCTTACTTCTAGTATGATCCTAAGCTGAAATTTTATGCTATACTACAAACTCTCATATTCATTTTTTGTTTTACTCTTCTTCACTTCTTTATAATATCTACTCTTCCTTTATTCATTTAAAAAGATGTAACTTTATACCGGTTTTTCTTTTGTATTGAAACCAACTGTGTCACAACTTTCTCAGCTCTAAACTAGACAATTCATTCTCCTTTAGCATTCTGGATAAGTCTGTAGGATGCAGATATTAAAGAAGCCTAAGTTTCTCTGTGAATAATATGAATGAATCATGTTACTTGGCAAATGAAGAGTTGATGCAAAAGACCAGGAGATACATCATCTGTCTGCTCTCTGTCTCAGCCAGCAGGAGATCATAGTCATAGCCACATGCTAGTGCTAGATGAGAAGCGTAATAAGGAAATGGAATTTGAGAAAAAAGGTGGTTTAAGAAGAGACATAATAAGCAGATTAAAATGTTAGCAAAATTTATTTTAAATGATGGATCTTGTGGTACTTTGCATCCATTGATAAATTAGACTGAATCAAAACTTAAAGAGTTTCCATTTCTAAAGAAATTATTAAGAAAATTAAAAAAAAACAAGCTGCATACTGAGAGAAAAATACAAGCAAATCATATATATCTGATAAGGGATTTTTATCTAGTGTCTATAAAAGTTATTACAATGTAAGAAATAAATTGTAATACAATGTAATAAATAATTTAATAAAATGGGCCAAAGTTTGAACAGACTTTTTCACTGTAAAGATGCAAACATGGCAAAAATATGAAAGAATGTTCAATATGATTACTCATTAGTAAAATGTAATTAGATATACAGAGATGCCCACTATACACAAATATTTAGAATGGCTATAATAAAAAACAAATAATACTAAGTGTTGGTAAGGATGTGAAGAAATTATAACTTTCTCATGTTTGCTTGTGGAAATGTTAAATGCACAGACACTTTGAAAAACAATTTGGCAATTTCTTACAAAGTTCATATAATTAACCAGAGGTAAACAGTTTTACTCCTACATATCTGCAAAGTATATATCCACAAAAATATTGGACTTGAATATTTGCAGAAGTAGTATTCATAAAATATAAAAATTGAAAATAGTTCAAATGTCCATCAACTGGTGAATAGATAAAGAAAATGTGGCATACCATGACACTAAAATTCTGTTTGAAAAAAAATAAAATGAAATAATACAGATACTTGAAAATGTGGGAAAACCTCAGAAAACATTAAATGAAATGAAATGAGGCAGACATTAAAGATCATATATAATTCATTTATATGATAACTTTGGGAAAGAAAAATTTATTGACACACAAAGCACACGTGTAGTTGTTTGGGAGTAGGTGTAGGATGGAGCAGAGATTGATTGCTAATAAGCAAAAAGAAACCTGTTATGGTAATGACAGAGTTCTAAATTTGTACTGTGGTGATGGTTATACATTACCTTTTTTTCTTAAAATAATTGCATTGGGCACTTACACAGGGTAAATTTTAAATTATAGCTCAATAAAACTGTTAAACATTTAAAAATATGCTACCACTTTTTAATTGAGCAAGTTTTATTGAAGTCGGTCTGAAATACACATCTTTATTCTTTTATTTTCTCCTTTGCTCTGTATAGTAAAACTTCATAATTCCTACATTGTACTTATAGCTGACTTTACACCCTGACCTTTACAATGATAAAACTCCACTGTTTTATCTAATCTCAAAGCAATAGACAAATAAAAACAAAACAGTGTGTATTATTTGTTCTGTAGATGCTTAAGAGATGCCAGGTTCTCTGATGTCCTTTGTATGCCTAGTACAGTGAAAACTCCTCTCTCATTAATGTGCTCTTTTCCACATGGTGCCCATGTTTATAAAATGTATATTTTCCAGTGTCTTTCTACATATATCAAGGTCATTGAAAGTGTTTTGTATTCAATTTACATTAAAAAATTGTTTTTTCCTCAGTTCTATGAGTTTTGTCAAATATGATACAATTGTGTAACCACCAACACGTTCAAGATACAGAACTCTTCTATCACCAAGAAAAGTTTTTTAATGCCATTCTTATACAGTAAATACTTTCCCCCATTCTCAGTCCCAAGCAACCTTTGATCTATTTTCTGTCCTTATATTTTTGCCTTTTCTAGAATGTCATATAGATGGAATCATATAGTACATCTTTGGATCTGGTTTCTTACTCTTTGTACATCACTTTCAAAATGCATCCACAATGTTGAATGTATAATTATTCCACCCATTTTTATTTCTGAATAGTATTCTTTTTTCATGGATTTCTTTGATTTCCTCTATTGGTTTTCTTCACCTGATTTCATTGATTGCTCCAGTTGACTTAATTTCTTTCTATTTTTTCTGAGTTTAATTTGCTTTTCTTTCCTGAGTTTCTACAGATGAAAATCTAGATATTCTTTTTTAAGTTAGGTATTTAATGCTATGACTTTGTCCTATGCTATGTCTTGGATGCGTCCTAGATTATTTGGTATGTTGTGTTTCCATTTTCATTCAGTTCAAAATATTCTCTAATTTTCATTGTGACTTTAGAAGAATGTTTTAAATTTTAAAACACTTGGAGAATTCCCAGGTATCTTTCTGTTGTTGAGATCTCATTTATCCTGGTATGGTACTCTGAGAACATAATCTACATGGCTCTAATTTTTATGATTTACTAATATTTGATGATTTATGAGTTGAAATTTGGTCTAGGTTGCTGATTGTTACAAATGTGCTTGAAAATAATGTGTATCTGCTGTTGTTGGGTCGAATGTTCTATAAATATCAGTTAGGTCAGGTCTTCTATACCCGTAATTGAAATCACCAACTATCATTATGAATTTTTCTGTTTCTCCATTCAATACTATTAGATTTTTGTTTCATGAATTTTGAAACTCTGTTTATCATATAAATTTTGTATGAAAATAATTTGGAGTGAATCCTTCTAGCAAGTAGAAACAATAGATTCTCCTGCATATTTCTCCTTAAGAACTTCTCTCAAATGCATAAATGTTTTCATGCATAAACCATGTTGACACAGATTCTTTTGTTCTGTCCTTCAGGTTAGCTTAGTGGTCCTCAAACTTTAAAGTATAGAATTCTGCACAAAAATCCATGTATACTTCATGGATTATTTTAGGAATATACAAGGGTAAATTTAACTGTACCTGATTTTTTTTTCTCATGTGTTTACTTTAGAACCCTGAAAAATTCTTTACAGTGAATATTTTCCTCTTTTATTTTGCTTGGGAATGTCTACTCCAAAGGTTATGTTTTCAACCTAACTTCTATGAAGTAGATAGATCCATGCTCCCATATCACTTCATGTCTCTGTCATAGCACATAAATTTCTACTATATTTGAAATATATGTGAGATTTCCTCTAAGAACTGAATCATTTGTTTCTTGTTATAGCAACCTGGTATGTAGTTATGTCCTTAGGGGTGATTTTTAAAATAAATAGATGACTAAATGAATATATTTTTTTCTGCTCTCTCCTACAAAGTGGCTAGATAATTTATGTTTTTCTTGACTCATGGTCTCACTAATAATTGTAGAATCATAATCCCTAGAAAAATACTTCACTCTGCATTCTTTTGCTGATTTATTAATCACACTGTTTACCATCTTTTAGTACAGTGCCCAAATGATATAGGAAAATTCATTGTTATTACTATCATCACCATCATCATCATCATCATCATCATTGGTTTTTCTGATATAACCCCTGCTTGGAAGTACCTCACTTATATTTCCAGGACCCATAAATGAGTGACCTGCTATCAATGGGTAATTTTCTGTTCTTCTGTTCTGTCCAACTGCTTCCATGGGGTGCCACTCTTACTTCTTTTAGCTATTGCTGCATCTTTTCTGAGAGTAAGACAACCAAGGTGTCTTGTTCTACAGATTCCTAAGAGATGCCAGATTCTCTGATATCCTTTGTGTGCCAATAACAATGAAAATCCATCTTACTGTTCTCTTTTCCACATGGTGCCCATGTGGTTCTCCTACATTTTCCAGTGTTTTCCTACATATAACCTCTTCCTCCCACTTCCTTTTTAGAACTCAGATGGGAACATATGAAAGACCTGGACCAGAGAACATATCTGAACTCATGGAATCCTTCCTCTTTAATGCAGTCTAAATTTTGTACTTGACTCATTTTAATTCTTTTTTTCTTGGGAATAATTTTTTCTCCAGGAGACTTCTTAATACATAGGCAGATTATTTCTTGCAAGCCTGACCCATCTATCTTCCAGATACACCTAGACTGAATTCCAGAAGTCACCACAATTGTGACAAATGGAGCATGATTTATTGTACCTCGGGTATCTACAGGGCCTATTTAATTATTTGCAATTGGGTGGACCAACTATGATCTTAGTTGTGGCTGCTGATATGCAGAATATGGTGACAGAGCTGAGCCTTTTGTATGTATTGATAGCAGAAATTAAGTGTCAGAGGTAGACAGACACCCAAATTGTACTACAATTATTAATCCAGGGAAATAACTACTAATAGAGGTTTCAAGAAGAAATAGTTAAATAGTATAATAGTACATGAATGACATCCAAAGGCAAAGAATCTGGGACATGGTATACCTGTATGTCCAGGCAGGAAAGAAAATGTTAATTGGATGATCTTCAATGAGAAAAAGGACCCAGCTACCAGACTCACTGCTGAGTGTGGGCTTCAGGCTCTGGATAAGGGACCAACAAGCATTAAACAGGATCCAGACCTAAAAAAGTGTTGCTAAAATGAAGCAAATCAATGGAGGCAAGGGAGAGAGGTGTGTATCTATCCATTCTTTCTTTCAAAAGATGTTTATGAAAGTCCATATGTGTCAAATGCTTTGTTAAGAAGCAGCTCACTCACAAGACCTGGCATAGGTAATGCTCAGAAATGGAATAGAATTCTGCTCAGTGTTCAGAACAGAGACACAATAGCAAGGTAAGAATAGCAGCAAGTGTCAGCTGTCAATTTAGAAAGTATTTATATACACACTAGCATTTATGGGTCTGTGCTAAATCTTTGTGTGCATTACTTCATTCAGTTCTCTCTGTTGCCTTTTGAGGTGTGTATTGTCTCCATTTTTATGGTTTAAAGAGACTGATCATTTTCAGTTGTAACAAATGAAGTGTTATTTACTGTTCTTTGGGTTTCTATGGGACCTACTAAGTTATTTACAACAGGATGGGCCAGGTCAGAGAGGCCCTCATCCTTTTTGCTGCTGTGGAACAGAGTAGTTGGGCCTGTTGCTGGTACTGATAATGGGATCCAGTTCTGGGAAATGAAGGGACTTAGTAAAGGTTCTGAAATTAAAGTGGGAAGCAGGGAGAGCTGGGATTCAACCTAACTTTTCTTAGCCCAGTGGCCCTATTTTGTTTTTTACATTGCATCATTGATAGTAATGCTATGTACTGTTAAAATACAGAGTCCTGTTTTCTCCCTTACCACATAGTCTCAGAACAACACATATTTTGAATTCTCATGCTCATTTCTATCTTTCTTCTGTATTCCTCTGTAACATTGTGCCACCACCAATGTGACTTGTAGTGGCTCTGACATTTCATTCTAATTAGCAGTGTTTGGCCTGCAGTAGGCTAAGAAATAAGATGCAGTAATAGCATTTACTTATTGAACATCAACTATTGGTAGACTCTGTGCTAGACCCTTACGTATTGTGTCTGTATACTTCTTATTCAAGGCCAGAGGTACTATTCTTTTTTGGTACAGATATTTTCCATGTACCCTTGCTCTCATATATGTGCAGCCCCTCTCATTGTCAACAAATCTCATCAGAATAGTAGAATTGTTAACAAAATAATAGTAATTTGTTCAATTAATTAATCTAGGCATCATGATAACCTAAGGTCCATAGTTTACAATAGTTTTTATTCTTTCTTAAAAGACAGCTTTATTAAAATATAATTTACCCATGATTCAGCTATTTAAATTGTATAATTCAATGTTTTTAATGTATTCACGGTATTGTACAACAATCACAAAAATCTAATTTTAGAGCATCTTTAACTTCTTAAAAGAATTTCCATACACTTTAGCAGTCAATCCTTATCGTCTCACCCTAAGATCCCTAAATAATTACTAATATGCTGTTTGTCTCTATAAATTTGCCAATTCTGGACTTTTCACATAAGTGGAATCCCACAATATTTGGCTTATTTGACTTAACCATTTTGCAGCATGTATCAGTAATTCATTCTTTTCTTATTAATTTTTTATTTATATATGACAGCAGAATGCATTGCAATTCTTACTACACATATAGAGCACAATTTTCATATCTCTGGTTGTATACAAAGTATACTCACACCAATTTGTGTCTTCATACATGTACTTCGGATAATAATGTCCATCACATTCCACCATCATTTCTAACCCCATACCCACTTCCTTCCCCTCCCATCCCTCTGTCCTCTTTAGAGTTTGTCTATTCCTCCCATGCTCCCTCTCCCTACCCCACTATGAATCAGCCTCCTTATATCAGATAAAAC
This sequence comes from Urocitellus parryii, assembly GCF_045843805.1. Classification (NCBI taxonomy): domain Eukaryota; kingdom Metazoa; phylum Chordata; class Mammalia; order Rodentia; family Sciuridae; genus Urocitellus; species Urocitellus parryii. The sequence goes on along the minus strand of NC_135539.1, from coordinate 88,056,585 downwards.
ATTTGGTATTTGTTTTTTTGGGGGGGATTAGCTAACTTCACTTAACATTATCTTCTCTAACTCCATCCATTTATCTGCAGATGTCATGATTTTATTCTCTTTTATTGCTGAGTAATATCCCATTGTGTACATATGCCACATTTTTTTTTATCCATTCATCCACTGAGGGGCATCTAGGTTGGTTCCACAGTTGAGCTATTGTGAATTGTGCTGCTATAAACATCGATGTGGCTGTGTCCCTGTAGTATGCTGTTTTTAAGTCTTTTGTGTATAGACTGAGGAGAGGGATAGCTGGGTCAAATGATGGTTTCATTCCCAATTTTCCAAGAAATCGCCATACTGCTTTCCATATTGACTGCACCAGTTTGCAGCTCCACCAGCAGTGTATGAGTATACCTTTCCCCACATCCTTGCCAGCACTTATTGTTGTTTGTCTTCATAATAGCAGCCATTCTGACTAGAGTGAGATCAAGTATTTCTTCTTAAAGTTGTGCATTCTCTGGGTTTGTACAAATTTTTGAATTATGTGAATCTTCTTTCATTGCCTTAAAAATTCTCTATGCTCCACCTATTCATCTTTCCCTGCCTCCTAACCTTTAGCAAACACTGATCATTTTACTGTCACAATAGTTTTGCTTTTTCTAGAATGTCATAGTTGGAACCATACTTTGGTTGACTTCTTTTCCAGATTGACTTCTTTCACTTAGTAATATCCATTTAATTTTTCAGAAATGCTATTCTTCTTCCCAGTTTACAGATGAAGAAATCAAATCTTATAAGGCTGAAATGAATGAAAGGCAGGAGTGTCTGATTCCAGAGGCTCTGACCTCTTTACTTCCCTTTAGAAAGATGACCTTGGAAAGGGCACATTCAAGTTTGACTCCATGTCCTTTGACTCTGGATCTAATGCTTTGTCTACAGTTCAGTTCCCCTTGTTAAAGAAGATGATACTAAGAAAAGTAAGATGCATAGGTTTGGATTTATGGCAGGCCGGTCCCCCTGGGTCTCTCATAGTGTCCCATGCCAGAGCAAACTGTGGCCCCCAAACCATTTCCTGGCCTCTGCCTGTAGGCTGCTGGCACTGAAGAGGGTTGCACAGTGCGGGGGTGGGGTGGGGGGTGGAAGTGAGGTGGGGGGGTGGGGGGTAGGGGGCGTGGAGAAAGAAAGTAAGTACAGGAATAGAAATATTCTCTACTTAGAACCATTGTCCCACATGCAAGTTGTTGTCTACAGATCTTTTTATCAACATTACACTTTGCCATGAAATAACCTCAAGGTATTCCATACAGCAATATAGTCTGATCATTATTATTTCAGTGGTGACTATAACATACACAGTATACACACACACACACTTTATGTTATACTCCATTTATCTTCCACTTTCTGTATTTACCAAAGATTCCACTGACGATTTGGATCAATCTCATCCTTGGAGCACATTAATTACATAGGACCACATAATATTTTGTTTTCTTATTTCTCATTGATTGTTAGTTAACATTGCATGTTATGAAATTAGATTTTATGAGTATGATTATATATATAATTTTCCAGTACTGTCACTAAAACTGGCCACACAGTTTTATAGGGCAGGAAGTAGGGGGAGCGGAAGTCCTCATTTCCCGTCTCCAAAAAAAAAAAAAAGATTTCAATTAAGATACTCAGACTTGATTCAAGCAGTTTAAGAAGGAGCAGTTTGTTGTTGTTTTTTTTTTTTTTTTTTTTTTTTTTTTTTTTAGCAAAGCAGAAGTATAGTACACTCTAAAGGAGGTGGAGTGAGCTTCACCAAGAGGTAGTGAGCATTCTTTCACAATTTTGGTTTTTATCCAATGCAAGTCCTGTCTCCTCATATTTATTTAATAGTGGGGGGTCCTTTTTATTCTACTTCCTGATTTTTCTTCTCCCCCTTTTGGGTCTTGAGATGCACCTGTGCAGGGTCAGCCATCTTGAAAATATCCTATCAATTTTCTAAAAGTCCAGAAGGGGATAAAAACTGCCATGTAAATGATATTATAATGAAGTCCAAGTCATACAATCATTAGGTACTGCACATATCTAACTCTTTTGTGAGGAAAAAGGAAGATAGTTTTTTCTTGTATACTTCTCTTAATGGAGAAGTTAAACACACCAGTAAAACCTTGAGGGCATAGCAACATATATCCAAAACCACAAAAAGTGGTTAGATATGGCTCTTGCCATTCTCACCCGTATCTATCTATCTGACTGCTTACTCTAATGCTAATAACCCTCCATATTAGTGAAAAATTTTAACAGATTACATCTGATGGAATTTGGTGGAAATTGAATTAATATGCTGTCATGTTTTATATATGAGGTGTCCCCCTTTGCAGCTCATGTAAGATTGCAAAGAAGTTTAGAGGTGAAATAAGGGCCTAACCCTAATCAGTGCATTAATCGCTTGATGGGGATTAACTGGGTGGTAACTATAGGCAGGTAGAGTGTGGCTGGAGTAGATGGGTCATTGAGGGCGTGCCTTTGGGGTAGAAGTTCTGTCCACCGTGAGGGGAGTCTCTCTTTCTCTCTGCTTTCTGGTGTGATGTCCTGAGCTGCTTTCCTCTCTCACACCTTTCTGCCATGATATTCTGCTTCACCTCAAGCCCAGTTATGGACTGAAACCTCTGAAACCGTGAGTGCCGAATAAACTTTTCCTCCTCTAAAATTGTTTTTGTGAGGGCTTTTGGTCACAAAAATGAAAAAGCTGGATAAACATGTGCCAGATCTGTGTATTTTTAGACTTTGCATTCACAATTACTTTGTTGGGAGAGACTGTAGGTCACCTTTTGTCCATCTGAATCTATGTGGTAGTGAATCATGTGCATGTGAAGATTTAATTCATAGTAAATATTATATGAGTACTGAAAGCCTTGGGAGCCAGAGGGTGATGTAGTTCCATTAGCAGAGATGTTCTACACCTGTCCATGATAGTGCTGAATTGCTGGCTGCCTCTTTGCAGTAAGTCTAACAGGAGTGCTAACTAATCTCCCTTGAGTGAAGCCATTAATTGGCAAGCAGGGAGGTTAGGGAAGGCCATTAGGTGGAATCCCACCAGCCAAGCCCACACGGACCCTTGGGCCGAGCACGGGTTCTCAGAAGGGGAAGGAAGCGGTACAGTCCCATCCCCCACAGCGGACACTCCGCCGAGCCAGTCAGCGGCCACCATCCGGGAAAGCTGAAGGATACACCGCCACTCTCCTTCAGAGTGCGACATCAAAACAGGTCGGTGTCATTCAGCTCACCCCCCAGACAGCGGGAATTCGCATAAAATCTCTCCTAGGCTTGCCGGGAGAGGGAGTATCAAGCTGAGCCTCCATACAGGCTAGGGGGAAACCAGAGACACCTGACCTCCAACCCCTCCTCCCAGTAGCAGCCAAAAGGAAACCTGGCTAGCCAGCGCTGGGGGAGGGGCAAGCAGAAAAAATCAAAGTGATAGAGTGCCAGGGATCCCAGCAGCCTGCAGCAGGGCCCGGAGAGCCAGGCCAACTGATTCGCGTGGCCTGCCCTGCGGCTACAGAAGGCGTGGCGCCTCAGTGAAGCCATTAATTGGCAAGCAGGGAGGTTAGGGAAGGCCATTAGGTGGAATCCCACCAGCCAAGCCCACACGGACCCTTGGACCGAGCACGGGTTCTCAGAAGGGGAAGGAAGCGGTACAGTCCCATCCCCCACAGCGGACACTCCACCGAGGCAGTCAGCGGCCACCATCCGGGAAAGCTGAAGGATACACCACCACTCTCCTTCAGAGTGCAACATCAAAACAGCGGACACTCCATCCAGGCAGTCAGTGGCCACCATCCGGGAAAGCTGAAGAATACACCACCACTCTCCAACAGCTTGTAACATCAAAACAGCCAGCAGCAGGACCCCGGAGATCCAGGCCAACTGATTCGCGCGGCCTGCCCCGCAGCTACAGAAGGCGTGGCGCCTCAGAGAAGCCATTAATTAGCAAGCAGGGAGGTTAGGGACTGCCATTAGGTGGAATCCCGCCAGCCAATCCCACCGCCCACGCCCGGAAGAGGCCCAGCGATCTGCCAGCATTGTAGTCACGACACCCCAATTGGAATAGGGACAGAGCAGAGCCGCCTTCCACTCCCGGAACAGGCCCAGAGAGCCGCCAGCGTGATAGACACGTCACCCCAATTGGAGTAGGGGCACAGCCGCCGCCCGCACCTGCAAGGGAGACTTTTCAAGTATACAAGAGCAACATAAATAAATAGGGGGTAAATTTCAAAACACAACAGTTGCACCAAGCAGAAAGAAACGCGGGCAGTATGAAAAGACAAGGAAAGAAAGGACCACAAGCAATGCAGGTCAACTCAACTTTAGAAGAGGTAATAGCTGCAACAGATGGAATATCAGATAAAGAGTTCAGGATATATATGCTTCAGATGATCTGGAGTCTCAAGGAAGACATGAGACAGCAAAATCAGACAATGAAAGATCACATTGACAAACAAATCCAGGAAGTCAAAGATCAATTTCACAGGGAGATAGAGGTAATAAAAAACAAACAAATTGAAATTCTAGAAATGCAGGAAACAATAAACCAACTTAAAAACTCAATTGAGAATACTACCAGCAGAGTAGATCACTTAGAAGAGAGAACATCAGACAATGAAGACAAAGTATTTCAACTGGAAAAGAACATAGACAGCTCAGCAAGTCTGCTAAGAAACCATGAGCAGAACATCCAAGAATTATGGGACAATATCAAAAGACCAAATTTAAGAGTCATTGGGATACAGGAAGGCACAGAGCTCCATTCCAAAGGAATAAACAGTCTATTCAGTGAAATAATACGAGAAAACTTCCCAGAATTGAAGATTGAGACAGAATCCCAAATCCTAGAAGCCTACAGGACGCCGAATGTGCAAAATCATAAGAGATCCACACCTAGACACATTATAATGAAGATGTCCAACATACAGAATAAGGAGAGAATTTTAAAAGCTGCAAGAGAAAGAAAGCAGATTACATTTAGGGGTAAACCAATCAGGATAACAGCTGATCTCTCAACACAGACTCTGAAAGCTAGAAGATCCTGGAATAACATATTTCAAACACTGAAAGACAATGGGCTCCAACCAAGAATCGTGTATCCGGCGAAATTAAGCTTCAGGTTAGAAGATGAAATTAAAACCTTCCACAATAAACAAAAGTTAAAAGAATTCGCAGCTAGAAAACCATCTCTTCAAAAAATCCTTGGCAAAACATTACAGGAAGAGGAAATGGAAAACAACATTGAAAACCAACAATGGGAGGTAGGACAGTAAAGGGGGGAAAGTAGTCATAGAGGATAACAAATCAGGTTTAGTAACATCAATAAACAAGTATGGATAGAAGAACAAACCATATCTCAATAATAACCCTAAATGTTAATGGCTTAAACTCACCAATTAAGAGACACAGGCTAGTAGAATGGATCACAAAACAAGACCCAACAATATGCTGTCTACAGGAGACGCATTTGATAGGAAAAGATGTACATAGACTTAAGGTGAAAGGTTGGGAAAAATCATATCACTCATATGGACCACGGAAACAAGCAGGAGTGTCCATACTCATATCTAATAAAATAGATTTCAAGCCAAAGCTAATCAAAAGGGACAAAGAAGGACACTTCATACTGCTCAAGGGAACCATACACCAACAAGACATAACAATCATAAATATATATGCCCCAAATAATGGTGCAGCCGTGTTCATCAAGCAAACTCTTCTCAAGTTCAAGAGTCTAATAGACCACCATACAGTAAACATGGGAGACTTCAACACACCTCTCTCACCACTGAACAGATCTTCCAAACAAAAGTTAAATAAGGAAACTATAGAACTCAATAACACAATTAACAACCTAGACTTAATTGACATATATAGACTATACCACCCAACATCAAGTTGCTACACTTTTTTCTCAGCAGCACATGGAACCTTCTCAAAAATAGACCATATACTATGTCACAGGGCAACTCTTAGACAATACAAAGAGGTAGAGATAATACCATGCATCTTGTCTGATCATAATGGAATGAAACTGAAAATCAATGATAAAAGAAGAAAGGAAAAATCAAGCATCACCTGGAGAATGAACAATAGGTTGCTGAGTGATCAATGGGTATTAGAAGACATCAAGGAGGAAATTAAAAAATTCCTAGAGTTAAATGAAAACACAGACACAACATATCGGAATCTTTGGGACACATTGAAAGCAGTTCTAAGAGGAAAATTCATTGCTTGGAGTTCATTCCTCAAAAAAAGAAAAAAACAACAAATAAATGATCTCATACTTCATCTCAAAATCCTAGAAAAAGAAGAGCAAAACAACAGCAAAAGAAGTAGAAGGCAAGAAATAATTAAAATCAGAGCTGAAATTAATGAAATTGAAACAAAAGAAACAATTGAAAAAATTGACAAAACTAAAAGCTGGTTCTTTGAAAAAATAAATAAAATTGACAGACCCTTAGCCATGCTAACGAAGAGAAGAAGAGAGAGAACCCAAATTACTAGCATACGGGATGAAAAAGGCAATATCACAACAGACACTACAGAAATACAGAAGATAATCAGAAATTACTTTGAATCCTTATACTCCAATAAAATAGAAGATAGTGAAGGCATAGATAAATTCCTTGAGTCTTACGATCTGCCCAGATTGAGCCAGGAGGATATAGACAACCTAAACAGACCAATAACAATAGAGGAAATAGAAGAAACCATCAAAAGACTACCAACTAAGAAAAGCCCAGGACCGGATGGGTATACAGCAGAGTTTTACAAAACCTTTAAAGAGGAACTAACACCAATACTTTTCAAGCTATTTCAGGAAATAGAAAAAGAGGGAGAACTTCCAAATTCATTCTACGAGGCCAACATCACCCTGATTCCGAAACCAGACAAAGACACTTCAAAGAAAGAAAACTACAGACCAATATCTCTAATGAACCTTGATGCAAAAATCCTCAATAAAATTCTGGCGAATCGGATTCAAATACATATCAAAAAAATAATACACCATGATCAAGTAGGATTCATCCCTGGTATGCAAGGTTGGTTCAATATACGGAAATCAATAAATGTTATCCACCACATCAATAGACTTAAAAATAAGAACCATATGATCATCTCGATAGATGCAGAAAAAGCATTCGACAAAGTACAGCATCCCTTTATGTTCAAAACGCTAGAAAAATTAGGGATAACAGGATCATACCTCAACATTGTAAAAGCAATCTATGATAAGCCACAGGCCAGCATCATTCTGAATGGAGAAAAATTGAAGGCATTCCCTCTAAGATCTGGTACAAGACAGGGATGCCCTCTCTCACCACTTCTGTTCAACATAGTCCTCGAAACACTGGCCAGAGCAATTAGACAGTCAAAAGAAATTAAAGGCATAAAAATAGGAAAAGAAGAACTTAAATTATCACTATTTGCAGATGATATGATTCTATACCTAGCAGACCCAAAAGGGTCTACAAAGAAGCTATTAGAGCTAATAAATGAATTCAGCAAAGTGGCAGGATATAAGATCAACACGCATAAATCAAAGGCGTTCCTGTATATGAGCGACAAATCCTCTGAAACGGAAATGAGGACAACTACTCCATTCACAATATCCCCCCAAAAAATAAAATACTTGGGAATCAACCTAACAAAAGAGGTGAAAGATTTATACAATGAAAATTACAGAACCCTAAAGAAAGACATAGAAGAAGACCTTAGAAGATGGAAAAACATACCCTGCTCATGGATAGGCAGAACTAACATCATCAAAATGGCGATATTACCAAAAGTTCTCTATAAGTTCAATGCAATGCCAATCAAAATCCCAACAGCATATCTTGTAGAAATAGATAAAAGAATCATGAAATTCATATGGAATAATAAAAGACCCAGAATAGCAAAAACAATACTAAGCAGGAAGTGTGAATCAGGCGGTATAGCGATACCAGACTTCAAGCTATACTACAGAGCAATAGTAACAAAAACAGCATGGTACTGGTACCAAAACAGGCGGGTGGACCAATGGTACAGAATAGAGGACACAGTAACCAATCCACAAAACTACAACTATCTTATTTTTGATAAAGGGGCTAAAAGCATGCAATGGAGGAAGGATAGCATCTTCAACAAATGGTGCTGGGAAAACTGGAAATCCATTTGCACCAAAATGAATCTGAATCCCTATCTCTCGCCGTGCACAAAAGTTAACTCAAAATGGATCAAGGAGCTTGATATTAAATCAGAGACACGGCATCTGATAGAAGAAAAAGTTGGTTATGATCTACACGCTGTGGGATCGGGCTCCAAATTCCTCAATAGGACACCCATAGCGCTAGAGTTAACAAATAGAATCAACAAATGGGACTTACTCAAACTAAAAAGTTTTTTCTCAGCAAAAGAAACAATAAGAGAGATAAATAGGGAGCCTACATCCTGGGAACAAATCTTTACTCCACACACTTCAGATAGAGCCCTAATAACCAGAATATACAAAGAACTCAAAAAATTAGACAATAAGATAACAAATAACCCAATCAATAAATGGGCCAAGGACCTGAACAGACACTTCTCAGAGGAGGACATACAATCAATCAACAAGTACATGAAAAAATGCTCACCATCGCTAGCAGTCAGAGAAATGCAAATCAAAACTACCCTAAGATACCATCTCACTCCAGTAAGACTGGCAGCCATTAGGAAGTCAAACAACAATAAGTGCTGGAGAGGATGCGGGGAAAAGGGCACTCTTGTTCATTGCTGGTGGGACTGCAAATTGGTGCAGCCAATTTGGAAAGCAGTATGGAGATTTCTCGGAAAGCTGGGAATGGAACCACCATTTGACCCAGCTATTCCCCTTCTCGGTCTATTCCCTAAAGCCCTAACAAGAGCATGCTACAGGGACACTGCTACATCGATGTTCATAGCAGCTCAATTCACGATAGCAAGACTGTGGAACCAGCCTAGATGCCCTTCAATAGATGAATGGATAAAAAAAATGTGGCATTTATACACTATGGAGTATTACTCTGCATTAAAAAATGACAAAATTATAGAATTTGGAGGGAAATGGATGGCATTAGAGCAGATTATGCTAAGTGAAGCTAGTCAATCTTTAAAAAACAAATACCAAATGACTCCTTTGATATAAGGGGAGTAAACAAGGACAGGGTAGGGACGAAGAGCTTGAGAAGAAGATGTACATTAAACAGGGATGAGAGGTGGGAGGGAAAGGGAGTGAGAAGGGAAATTGCATGGAAATGGAAGGCGATCCTCAGGGTTATACAAAATGTCATATAAGAGGTAAGGAGGGGTAAGTCAAGAGAATACAAATGGAAGACATGATTTACAGTAGAAGGGGTATAGAGAGAAAAGGGGAGGGGAGGGGAGGGGAGGGGAGGGGGGATAGTAGAGAATAGGACAGACAGCAGAATACATCAGACACTAGAAAGGCAATATGTCCATCAATGGAAGGGTAACTGATGTGATACAGCAATTTGTATACGGGGTAAAAGCGGGAGTTCATAATCCACTTGAATCAAACCGTGTAATATGATGTATTAAGAACTATGTAATGTTATGAACGACCAATAAAAAAAAAAAAAAAATAAAAACTATGTGTAGTTAAAAAAAAAAAAAAAAAAAAAAAAAACTAATCTCCCTTTAGTTCTAATACTAGTGATTGATTAAATTATGCTATTAACCAACGTTTTTGAAAATCTAGTAAACATTACATCTCTTAAGTTCTAGAACTATATGTTTGAACATATCAGGCACATTTCCACCCTCATAGAGCTTATGGCTCAGTAGATATGCAGTCAGTGATAGCTCTTGATGGATGGTAATTAACATGTCTTTGGGATGAGTTGCAGGTACCTTTAGAATCCTACAATTAGATTTATACCTTATGTACAAACTATAAGTGAAGATGGCCATTAGTAAAAAGCCCATTTATATAATTTTAAATATTGAGAATGAGTAATTGAGTTCTGGTGTATCAGTAAAAACTGGTATGCATTCTTTAGATACTATATCAAAACCAAGGAAATTAATACATTTGGGAGAGCTCAAATATGCCTTCATCTTATGCAATATATCAGTCACATCATATGCTGTTCTCTATGTCCTCATTCTTGAAACACTTCCTTTTCTTGGCTTCTTTGGGCTTATATTCTATTATTCTTTCTTCTACTTTCTTGTCCCTTGCTGACTACTCACCTTGAATTTCAGGGTCTATTCTTGGGCCACAGTCCCTTGCCCTCTCAGTACTGATCATAGCTAATTCCATGGTTTTAAATGCATCCAGTGCTGATGATTTCCAGATGTATATCTCTAACATCCATCTCTCTCCTAGATTCTTGACTTACATATCCAACTACTATTTCACATCTCCATCTTATTGCCAGTATTCATCTCAAACATAATGCAACTAAACTGAACTTCTCTTCCTTCTCAGTTTTTCCTATTTTAGTAATTGACACTTTCATTCTGTCAGTTGCTTAAGTTTAGGACTGAGCTCTCTACACATGATCCTTGGTGTCCTGTTCAGTTTGGTGAGATGGTGATATGACAGCTTTACTCCTGGTCATTATAGAACTTGAAAGGCACAGCCACATGGATTTCTTTTGTGGGAGAGGGCCTCCCACCCAATCTCAGTATTTCTGAGGAAGCAATGAGCAAAGTAGGCTGGAGGAGGCTTCAACAAGACTTCACTCTTCCGGTTTTCCATCCTTCTGTCAAAACCTAAGTCTTTAGTGTACAGTATCTTTTCCCATATAAAATTGATATGCCTACAATTTCCTATAGAGGGAAGGTTGGATGGCTCCAAATGCAGTTTCTTACCTCTTTGTGTGAAATATAAACCCCAACACCTATTTACTATCTTGTGGGTTGAGCCCAGCTCTTAGCCCCCCACTAATCCTACCCTGCTTCTGTGTTTAGGATTCGCAGTCATTTAGAAAAGTTCATTTCAATTTTCTGGGTGACTAAAATGAGTCTGGAGGTGTGGGGATGAAACGAGCCCTTTAAAGATACTGACTCAGAAATAACTAATCGCTTTTTCCTCCACCCTTTTGGTTGGTGAATCCAGTAAATAAATGAAACACCTAGTTTTAAAAAGTTTCCAGGACAGCTTTTGACTTTCCAAAGCTCAACTTTGGTAATATTCATCCTCTATGGCTTCTGTATCTTATCTTTAGATTAGGGTTCCTGATTTCAACCTTCAACTCGCCTTTACAACCTTATCTCTCATGGTTTTCTTCAAAAGAAGGCTCTCAGGATGTCTGAGGAGTGCTAACTAATCTCCCTTTCTAGGCACATTGGCCAGTTGACTATAGGAAATCTGCATTTCCATTTGTAAAGTGGCTGTGGTGATTATTCTCGACTTATTCTGGTAATTACTTTATAACAAAGCTGAGCAAGATGTTGCATGTAAATTACTTAGGGTACTTCCTGATGGAGAATCACTAATCTTTAAATCACTGTTCTTCATCCACTGTTTCTCTTGTTGAATGAGTCTATGAACTTGCTCCATACATTTCTGTCTTGATGTGATTGATCGTGGCTTTTCCTTTCCCTTGCAACACTCTTTTCCTCCTCCTCAACCATTATGTGTTCCCTGTCATGAAATAAGGTTTTATCTTAGGCACATACCTCAGAGATCTTTACAGATTTATCTTTTACTGACAGCGTAAGCTCCTTTTCCTCTTCTGTACGTGCTCTGTTACCACAGAGCTTTGCTCACTCCTCCCTCTGAACTGTCATACTCGCCTACTACGTTCTTAGGGTCCTGAAGTATATTCTGTCTAGCATTCTGGCATTTACACAGAGGTTCATTTCCATTCCTAGTCTCCAAGCACTTTGAGATCTGTGAAAACTCATCAACCTTGGAGGAAAGCCTCTATAGAGGTTGATCTGTCCTGGGAGGCTACTCAGGGAGCAGTGAATGAGGAAAGTGACATTCGAGAGCCAGACAACTTTCATCCAAAATAGTGGCTGAGGTGATTACTGACTGTAGCAGCTAACTAATCTCCCATTACTCTCTTCTATGTTCTGTGATATAAGCACACCAGAGAATCTTAACACATTGCTAATGTGTAATAGGAAGTAAGCTTGGCCTCTTTTACTCAGATACTCCCTTCTCCTGTTTTCTGTGCATTGGAGTCTAGCAAGACATGGAAAACATCTTCCCCTTTAAATACATAAAAGGTTTTCATAATTTGCTTGTAAGTGTTCTTCACAGGCTCACAGAGCCCCACCTTATAGGAGTGCTTTTCCTATGGACCACAGGACATAAGAGAAAAGGAAGGAATTGCTCCCCGTGTAACTACATTTTTTGCTAAATTTTGGATACTTTGTGTTTGTCTGTCTGTCTTTATCTTTGATTGTAGCACATGGAAACTGCTTTAGTGGAGTGCAATAAATATGGTAGAGCTTTTCTGTATCTGATTTTCAATTTTCTTAATATAGTAGTATACATCAAAGAAAGCCCTAAGCTCAAAATTGTATTTGTCTTAGGACCATTAAAAAATGTTGGAAAGGGGCTGGGGATGTGGCTCAAGCGGTAGCGCGCTCGCCTGGCATGCGTGCGGCCCGGGTTCGATCCTCAGCACCACATACCAACAAAGATGTTGTGTCCGCCGAGAACTAAAAAAAATAAATTAAAAAAAAAATGTTGGAAAAGTCTGTTGCCATCAGACCTTGTCTGCATACTGACTAGCTGGATTTGGCTGCTTACCCACATAAGAAATAGGCAGATGATGGAAAATGGAAAATTTAATTTTATGAAGCCTGATCAAACTTGGGAGAAGTAGTAATAAGTCCCCAACCTATCCACAAAAAAGATGGATCTGAGCTCATATTTTTCTTTGGCTTGCTTCCAGTAGACCTCAGAGTGGGTGGCAAGTCCTGTAACTCATATCGATCATATGAAGTCATTGCACTTGGGAATAATTTGCAACTTTGATTGTTCAAAGTCTGGGAGTATTATGGGTGTTAGGATAAAACTGACTCAGATGTATGAATAGTGTTTTCTCACGTATCCTTCCTCTGGCTTAACATATGAGTAGGTGTGTGGCTGAGTGTGTCTTTGGAGAATGAGAAAGTGGGCTTCACAGCTGCATGTTTCACTATAAATCTTCAGGATTCTCCAGATTGGAGAGGGCAGTGTTTGGAGGTAGGGGACAGGAAACAAAGGTTGATAATATTTATATTACCATAAAAATAGCTAATCTAAACCCAAATAACCTCTATTCTCTTAGACCAATCAATGATACTTTTTATAGATGTTAAAATAAAAACATTTGTCTGTAAAATTCATAAATTATGTTTATGTACATTGTACTTAATGTTCATATCAACCCCATGATCTCATGAGGCAGGCCTCTTCATTTGTATAGGAAAAGAAAGAAAGGTTCAGGTAATGAGACTATCAAGTGTCACTGGAAGAAAAGACCTAACCTAAAGGCCAGGGATGAAGGTCAAAGACTGAAGTACAAATCCTAGATCATCACTTTATGAATGAGGGACTTGGGCAAGTGTTATAAAACCTCTGGGCCTTAGTTTATGCATCTGAAAAATTAGGATGACAATATTCATCCTGCATGATTGTTATAGAGAAAATAACATGGAAGTTGTATTTCAGATACCAAAATGGTCTAATAATCATTAAAGGGAAAACTTGTGACAGGCAATCTATGTTTTCCTTCCTAGGACCACCTAGTTATGCCAAACAAGTTCCTTGGCTCCTTTTTATGGCAAAAGTTTCAGGGAAAAGAGACCTGATGGCAATATAGATCCTTAAAATTGCTTGCCTTTCATGTTATTTAAGGGACTATGTTGCTCAACTTTCTGTTACTGTAATACTTGAGATAAATATATATATTTTTTAGGAAAGGAAAGGTTAATTTTGAGTCACATTTTCTGAAGTTTTAGTACATGGTCAATTGGCCCTGTTGCTTTGACCTCATAGGAAGGCAGTACATTATAAGTAAGTAAGCTGCTTTACCTTATGGTGGCCAGAAATTTAAGGGAGGCATAGGATGGGATTGGGCTCTCACAATTTTCTTCATATGCATTGTCCCTGTGACTTAACATCCTTCCACGTGGTCCCACCTTATGAAGGTTCTGCCAGTTCCCAATAGCACCACCCTGGCAATCCAGGCTTTAACATTTGGGTCTTTGGGAGACATTATAAATTCAGAGTATATTAGGGAACACTAAAAATTCTGGAAAAAAAAAACCCAAAATGTTTCCTGGTAAATAAGCTCCCTGTTTGTTGTATTACATCTGAAGTCTGAAAATAAAATTTTCTTCCCTGTTGATTCTGTCCTCTTTCCACTTGACAGAAATAGGTGACTCATTTCTCAAGGTTTGATGATGGCAATGATTTAAGGTTTTTAAAGTCACCAGCAAATCAACTAGCCTATCAAAACTAAGGCTGAATTTAGACACAGAACCAGATTTACTTCCCTGTGTTATTAGTTCAAACCCTGAATAAGTTTTTCTAATGCAAGGCTAACTTGCTGTCTCCATGCCTTTAACCTGTAGGTTGTCCCTTAACATTAGTCACATAGATTTTTTTTAAGGCACAAATTCTAAGAATATTTCTTTGCCATCCTCTTCCTGTTGGGTATTTGAATTGAAGACAATACATTTTTTTTTCTACCAGTGAATGTAATTATCTCAAATCATGAACATAATACCTATGTTTTATTTTATGATTTTGCTAGTTTTGCATTTTTCTTATCAAAATCAGTGTGTTTACTTACCCAAAAGCACAACCAGCAATACCAAGAAAGACTCTGGAATCTAGATTGTCATATGTGCTTCTTTTTTTAAAAAATAGATATTTTTTTAGTTGTAGATGGACACAATATCTTATTTATTTATTTATTAGAGAGACAATTTTTAATATTTATTTTTTAGTTTTCAGTGGACACAACGTCTTTAGTTTTTAAAATTTTTATGTGGTGCTGAGGATCGAACCTAGTGCCTCACGTGTGGGAGGCAGGGGCTCTAATATTGAACCCAACCCCAGCCCCAGCCCCCATATGTGCTTTTTCTTAAAAAAAATTTAAAGTAACTTGGCAGTATTAGAAAACAGAAGACAAGACCAACAAGTGCCTTGACAACACAGAACTGACTGTATAAGCAACAGGAACAAGCAGCTTCCCGTACACATGGGTTCCTGATAGAGAAACCTTATGTTGCTGAAGACCTGGGGTAATCATTCCTTCTAAACTTTGTATCCCATGATCTTTTGTTTATTAAACTGTGAAGGCTGTCCTCTTCTTTCTGGGTTGTTAAGTGGGAAATTTCAAGAAGAGCACAAACCAATATAACATTAAAACAGCCCAAGGGAAAAAGAAGCATAGTTAGTCCAGTCATCTGTTTATAGGATGCATTCACTTTGGTTGGTTTTAGGTTTTGTTTTGTGGTTCACCTACTGAACTCAGTGACTAACAACACTCCAAAGTTGTTGAAATCATGGCTAACTGTCTGAGGAACACACATGGGATACTGAAATTCTACCCATTTCGTGTGCCTCTCTTACTGATGGGCTTGGTACATGTTTAATCCATTGCTCCAGATGCCTGAGGTATTCTCATGTGTCATTCAATGATAGATCGTATTTCCTTATATGGTAATTTAAAATCCTCTAGGATTCACTTATTACTATAAGATCCAATTGCAAAGGATTTTGGAAGCATGTTATACTATGAATATAGATAAACATTTATATTTAAATTTTCTGGCATTTTATTTCATGATGCTGGGTCCTATTAATGTTCGTAGATGAGTGCAGTGAATAAAAAGATGGATAAGTGGAAAAACATTTATGGAAGTAAAAAAAAAACTAAGTTGTTGATATGACTAAGAATAGGTGGCTTCTTACTTTCATTGGCACAATGGGAACCATGTCTGTCTAATGGGATTGTTGTGAGAAATGAGGGAGACAGAGAGACAGAGATAGAATTGAGAGAAACAACTCTGGAGGCCACTAATAACTCTATTCAAATGTAATGTGATGATTTCTTTTTAGTATGGTAATATTTGCTTTCCTAACATTATGAGAACATAATATATTTGATGAATGAAATTTTGAAGGTTTTACCTATTTAGGTAGCATTAAAAATAACTAATTTCACAGAAACATTTTGAAAATATGTAACGTGTTTCTCTCCTTCATTAAATAAAGCATAATGAACATAATTTAACCTTATTTTAATGACTCGTGGTTGTTATTATAAAGTGTGAAGCAAGGCAGTAATTTTTTTGTTGATGATTAAGGTTTGTAGGACTGATGGCTCCTACATTAAATCATTAAGTGGCTTTAGAGCACTTTGCTTGTCTAATTAGATTATTCCCATCACCAGTCACTTCTCACTAGTCTAAACAGATGACATTATTGTTTCTAATATTAAATCCTGAGGACTTGAATGAAATGCAATTTAAAAGAGAAAATAGAAATCTAAGCCTATTAAGAGCAATGTTAGTTTACCTAAAATGTAAGGTAAACAATTTGTAACTCTGAAACTGGAGTGATTGTCTTTGCTACACAAGTAGGGAAACCTTCTCTGTTGCCCAGCAAGCTACTCTGCTCCTCCCTGTCTTCAGTAGCCTTTTGTATATCAGCCCATATTTATAATTGCATAATCATTCTGCCAGCTGCCTCTTCTGGCAGAGTGGTAACCTTGAGGGCAAAAATGATAAACCTTGTACATCCCACTATTCTGCCTCACGTCCACAGTAAGTTTGTAATGAGTGTGTATAAAAAATATATGCATAAGGGATTTGCAGGCTCTCTTATTCTGACTCTGTCTCCAAACAGGTTTGAGGTGAGTCTTTTCAGAATGACTGTGAAGTTGTAGAATCAAAACATATTAAATGAGAATTGTATCTGATCATAAAATTCAGCGTTGATTAATCCAGGTTTCTCTTTTAAAGTAAATGTTTTGTTTTTATTTTAGAGTTATTGTCCTCCTGGCAAATAAAAGGAGGGAGACTGGATAGAAGGGCATATACATGAAATTCAGTTCTTTTATCTATTTCAGATCTTTGGAAACTCATTGGCAACAAAAGCCTGAGTAGTGATTGGAACACCTTGTAGAGAAACTGATAAACTTGGTAATGGTGAATGTAAGCAGATTCTAGAAGAGCCAGAATCTGAATTTTCGGTGTTATCTGTGTTATGTGTCTGTCCCACCCTGCTGATGGATGATGGCTTTTCTGAAAGGGGACCTTACAGGGTAACTGTCAACAGTCCTGGGAGGTTTCCCTTATCGATGTGACCAAGAGATCCACTGAGATTAGGGCATATTCTTTTATACCTACAGCTGCCTCTTCTCAGCTGAGGTAATGTGAGAAATGAGCTAGTTGAGAACCATCCTAGGCCCTGGAGATACCAATTATAAATACACTCACATACACAAACTAACCCTCACGGAAGGAAACCAAACCAAGTTCTTATAAAGAAACCATGTATGTATCACACCCAAATTCACTTCTGATGGACATACAAATGCCTCATTTAATAACTAATAAGTGATGAAGTCATACTGCATTAGCCATGAGAAAAATGTATACAGTGGGTTCAAAGCAACAATATCTGTTTTTTATTAACGACTAAAGAAATACAAATATATTATCACATTCCCATATGCATAAGGATGGACCAAACACATGAGTTTCTTGAAAAGCAAAACTTGTGGAACATTTGCATCAATATACATGTATATAGTTTTCTATATATTTATATAAAATATACAGCAATTCGGGGCTGGGATTGTGGCTTAGCGGTAGAGTGCTTGCCTCTCCTTAAAATTCATGTCTGCCACCAATGTCAGAATATAAAGTTGTTTGGAAATAGGGTCTTTGCAGATATAATTAATTAATGACCTAGGGATAACATCATACTGGATTTAGTGTGAGTCCCAAATCCAATGATAGGTATCCTCAAAAGATGAAGAGAGGACCCAAAGAAAAATAAGGGAGAATACCCCATAAAGATAGATTCAAAGATAGGAGTTATGCTGCCATGAGCCAAGGAATGCTGGAATTGGTTAGGAAGGATTTTTCCCTAGAGCCTTTGGAGAGAGGATGGGCCTGCTGACACACACTTTAATTTCTGACTACGGACTGTGAAACATTAGGAAAATAATTTTCTTAAGCCATATAGTTTGTGTTAATTTGTTATGACAACCCTGGAAAAGTATACTAGTTTATTTTTTATTTTGATTTTATTTTTGTGTGTGGAACTGGGATTGAATCCAGGTGTACTTAACCACTAAGCAACATCCCCATCCCTTTTTATTTTTTATTTTAAGACAGGGTTTTCACTAAGTCTTGAGATTGACCTGGGAACCTGCAATCCTCCTACCTCAGCCTCCTGAGTTGCTGGGATTACAGGTGTGCACCATCACGCTAGGCTGTTTATTTTATTATGTTCTCTGGGTGTGTCCTCTAGAAGGATGCTTCTCAGACATGAACTTGTATCAGAATCAGCGAAAGGGCTCATGAAAACACAAATTACTGGGCTCCCCCCTGATTTTCAGATTTGGAGGATCTGAGATTCTGAGATGGGGGCCAAGGATTGAACTCCTGGGCTGCAGTGATGGTCTCTCCTCAATCTCCCCAGTAGCTGGGACCACAGGCTCCACAACACTTGGAAAGAATTTGCATTTCTAACAGTTCTCCGTAGATGATGCTGATGCTTCTGAAATGGGAGCCAAACTTCAAGAACCACTGTTCTCCAGTATAAGCTTTGAGGGTTGAGACAAGGTTTTTTCTTTTTAAACATTGTTTGTTTAATTTCTGGCACAGAGTCCAAAACATAATATGTAATGATTAAGTGTTTGTGGAGTGAATTATTAAATTGGTAGTTAAAATATATTTGTGTATATTAAAAATGAAATATAAAAATATATTATCCATCCCATATATTCTACTGTCTAAATGAGTGTTGGTTAAAAATATAAACTTCTGTGCCCTTCAAGTCCTATACAAATTTAGTCTTTACCTCATACTGTGGTGTTAATAGCTAAGTCTTCTAGCTCCTTACAGAAAGTCCATTAGATGAAGAGAATTCCCATAAATGAGTGAACCCTTTACCCAGAGGCAGCTGAAGATTTGAATGGGATGGAATGGAACTTTGACCCAACTGGATGGTATGTGGATGGCATAATTTAAGTCTGTGTTTATGATTACAGTCATTTGAGGAAGATGCTTTCTAGTGATGTTCATATTATGTAAAACCTTATTGGTAACCATTAGAATAGTTCCTTAAGTTAAGACTATCCAAAAAAAGTGTCAGTATTAGAATGAGCTGATCCCAAGTATGCATTGCAAACTGATGGCAAGTGGGCAGAATTTGGCTAGTGGATATACGATCTTTGATTTGCACAGTATTTTTAAATGTAGAAAATATCACATTACTACTCAATTATCTGGTTTCTCTGGAAAAGTTAGTATGTGAGGGCAAGCTGGTAGTTTTGCGCACAGCTCCAGATTGGCGATAGTTAGATAGGTCATGGGCTCCTCAGAGAGACAATCACCTTACTCCTCATCTTCACAGAGCTGGTGATGTTACTTTCTGGGCCCTCCTGTAGACAATTGAGTTTTCAACCTGTCATCTTGTTGTATAAAAAAAAAACCTTAGTGAACATTTGGTACATATCAGGAACTGAAACTGGATATGAAAAGATGATTAAGACAGTCTTATTCCCCCGTGCCTACCCCTACTTAGATGGTCTTTTGGGAGAGACAGGCACTGAAGCAAATAATTATAATGTTAAAGTGCTACAGTGGAGGTTTGCATAAAGCATTATAGGAGTTACTGCTAATTATTACAAAATATCAGGAGAGAAAAATAAAAAGATTCAAAGTTTTTTTGTCCCTTCTTGTAGGAGATGCCATAGATGTGGGGGAAGATTAAAAACAATGCAGAAAGAGTCTCAGCAAAGTGCATACTTTCCACTGGGCTTTTTCTTCAATTTTGTTTTTTATATGTAACTCTTTTGCTTACAGAGAACATTTAGTTTGTGCTCCTCTTATCTCTGCCACTGAGTACAGCAATATAATAGCAAGGCAGTAGATTTCATTTTTTCTTTTCTTCATGGTGTTAAGTACATGATAAGGTATTAAATTACTGCTTTTTCAGTGTCATAGAAACAAGTATTAATAAAAATTAAACAAAGGACTACTACCACTACCATCAATATGTATTGTATTTGGCCAACATTATTTTGATTCTATCAGACTGACTTACATGACTCTCTGTATCAACTATTTGCTTCACTTTTCAGAACCATACTTTCTACTCTGTATGTATGAAATATGGTAATTGCTTGGGTAATGATCTCAAAAACCTATTTCATACAAAATTTGGTATAGTTACATGAAAGAGGACCATCTCCATAATTTGGCATTTATGCTTCTTTCTGCTGCTGGACTCTGCCCAAAGGAATTTTCATTACCTCACAGGATAATGAACCAAATTATCTATATTAATTTCTCATGGGAAATAATGAAGCATCACATCATGTAGAGCTGAGGTAATCAAACTGCTCGAAACCTTTGGATGTTATGCAAGTTTATTTTTCTATATGAGAATACCTTGAAAAATGTGAGAGGGTGTAAGGAAAATAAAAAAGGGGGACACAGAGACAAGGTGCAGAGGAAGGAAAGGAAGTGGTTGCTTCCCAAGCGGCCATGTTTATTTATACCAATAGGTTATATTAGGTCATTAGTACCATAACTACCTTATTGTTTAGAGTATAAGTAAGGTTGCTTATTCTGCAGTTACATTCCACAGTTACAGTATACAGTATCCAGGGGTACCAGAGCTTGGTGAAACATTGTAGTTATCTAGCACACAAGAACCTTTATTCCCAGGAAATGGATAAAACTCTTAATACAGAACTTCCTTGTGAAGAACATTGCTAGAGCGGCCAGGCATCCTGTGTCTTTTACCCAGAAATTTCCTAGCGGCCAGGCATTCTGTGCCTTTGCCCAGAAATTTCCTAGCCACCAAGCATGCCACAATCACAGTTTATCAGAGACCCCAATCCCTAACACAGAACCCCTACAACAAGGCCCACCAACAAAGAAGTTTCACCAAAATGAAACCAAGATATTGGGTATAATTACTAGTGTCCAAGCATTTCAATGTGACAGTCTAGTGATTGTTCACACCAACTGTTTGTGACTCGAATATTTTTTTCTCTCCTGTAAGAAGACTATGATAAGACTAAAACTGATAAGTCCCAGTAAAGAATAAAATATATATTCTTATTTTGTTGGTCACAGTCAAATGGAATGCATCCTTAAAACTTCAGAGAAGTGTGGCATATATTTCTTGAAAGCTGAAGTTCTTGAAAAATGAAGAATACGCAGCATTATTTTTGTGTTTAACATGTTCAGAGCAATGTGAATTCATTTTTTGTAAAATCTTTCTTTAAAAGTGAGTGATGTCTGGTGTGTCTGTCTGGACTGAGAACTAGAAACATGCCCATCTGTTAAGGAGATCCCACTGAGCATGTTGTTAAAAACCCTGCTGTGCTTTTCATCCTTTTACCTCTCCCTGGTCCTGGCCTTCAGGTTCAGCCCTCTGGAAGGATTGTTGTGACTAGCATTGACCATCTTGTTGAAATCTCCAACAGAGCCGGTGTTCTTTGATTTGCTGACATCCAGTCCGTATGTGTTTCTTGTACCTGACCAAAATGACATTTTATTTGAAGAGTGTTAAGTCTCAAACTCCAGAAAGATAATAGGAAGGTAATGGGGGGAAATTATTGACCTTCAAAGTATCTATTCTGGTGTGTTGGAATAAAAGTTCCAATTTCATATGATTGGGTTTTAGGAGTTTTCAGTGGGAGGCACAAAGGGAGCTCTTGGAATTGCCAGGGACTGACATCCTCCTCCTCTAAAAGACTTACTGAATTTGGCTTCAAGGAGGTCATCCCACTGTGCACCATGGAGTGGCCCTGACTTGCAGACTTGGAGTCCTGATTTGGTTAGCACATGGAGAGTCAACTCATCCTTCAGTATGCAAATGCACATCCTCATAGCTTGTGCTATTGGCACATAAATCAGAGCAGAATTTATTAATTTTCAGTAAAAAAAAAAAAAACAGTATTTGCTAAGGGTGCTGGAAACCTGTGTGTTCTTGTTAATGCAAATTTTCTTTTCAGACAAGATAAGATATTGACTTGGTGACCATGTATTTGAAAAATGGGCATGTGCAATCATTTCCATAGAACTGGGTTAAACATAGGATGGACTAATTTGCCCTCTCTACTCTGATGTAAAGTCACAGCTATGGCTTTCTCAGGCTTCTTGTTTTCCTGGCTTCCTCTGATTAAAACTTTTTCTGACACCAGTGTTTATGTCTTCCTGGCCATGGAGTCAGTGTCTAATCTAACTTTGTGCCTGTCTGCTCCTATTATATAGTTTTTGTAGCGGTTAATTACAAGACAGTCTAACTTCTAGCTTTGACATTTTATTTAAAATTTATACTATCATTTCCAATGTGCCATCTCCAAATCTGCATTGTAAATATGATACAGGCTTTTACAAAGGTGGCAATTGTTGATGGACTAGAAGCTTAGTTTACAAGCCGAGTTAGATTGCTTTAGTACAAACTCTGCTCTTCTATTGATTAGCTGTGTGAACTTGAGAAAGTCTCAGTTTTCCTATCTATACTACCAATGACTACTAGATGGAATGGTTAAAATTAAACGAGATGATATACGTACAATGTCAAGCCAGCTTCCTGGCATTTACTGAAATGAGTATTAGATTATTAATTATTATTAGTAATGGTGTTAGAGTCCATGCTGTTTGTGTAAATATATTAAATCATGTTTTAAAAACACTAGTCAGATAACAATTACCAGATCTGAATGGAGATTCTGTTTGTGCAATCATCTTTCCTATGTCAGTGGAAGAAATTATAGGACACTGTGACTGCTGGTTATGGATACACTGATAACTATGATTCCTTCTCATGGCTAAAGTCCATCAAATATTATATTTAAGTTATTCTTACACAGCTGCATAGGCACATACAGACAAACCTTAGAATAATGTAATTTCTATTTTGAAATGTCTCCTGAAAGAGAGAGATTTATCAGATGAGGAGTTCTTCATAGTTTCTGTCATTTCATGCCTGAACAAATTTAAAATGCATTATCTACCATATACCTTCTGATCCCAAAGCAGCAAAATGTGGCCAACAACATGAATCCACTTTGAAAAGACCAGCTACCAACAATAAGGCCTGGATAGTTTGATAAGGTCAGGAAAAGAGAAAATTTCAGTGAAAAGGTTTATTAAGGTGGAACTGTACCACAAACACACAGCTCCTCCCCAACTCTGGGGCCATTTGATATCAAATTGTCTAATCACCATATTAACTCTAAATTAACTGGTTACTATGATAATTAGTTCTTATTTTAAGGTATAAATGAAAATATGTGTCAAGAGCCACTATGTAAAACTGACAAGGAATTATGTGAGCATGAATTACAACAGCATTCTATTTTAAATTTGAACACACATTCTGTGTCCCAGTTCTTGATTTTCCACTTGTTTCACCTTGTTCCACTTAACATTCAGGTGATGACTCACTCACTTCTCCTCACTTGGAAGAGGAACCACATAATGTCGATGGTTCAACGTCTGACGCAAATTTTGTACAGAGGCTGAAATCTTACACAGTGTTCTTTGGACTTTCAGAATAAAGGTGCTTTATTGATACCACTGGCCAAGGCATGGTCTGAACCACATGGTGATCAGGCAAGAGTGATGGAAATTGCTTTTCCCAAGTCCCTTCTTTGACAATGCTGAACCCTAAATGTTTCCAGATTGAAATTCTATGTGTGACAGAGTATAAGAGATAGAGGAAACTCTGGTCCCTATTAGCTAATTCAGTCACCTTAGATCCATATATACTTATTGATGACTTGAAGTTGTAAGTGCTTTACCGAAGTATGTATGACAAAAATGGCCCAAGCAGCAGATTTTTCTTCCTGCCATATTGATTTACCTTTCCTAGAGGTGCTCCAGTTTTCCACTGACTGGACCTTAGGCCCAGAACACCTCCCCTTCTCTCCTTTCCATCTCTCATGCACTTGCCTGCATATTCCTTGTTCTGCATGAACGTGACATTATATGTTTCTTAGCACCAGTCACCTCTTAGAAATACTTTCCAAACTGGTCTCTTCCAAGTCTGGTTCTGTTGTCCTTCTTCTGTGATATACTTCTTGATTCCATAGTATTTGGCTTATGTTTTCATGCCAAATTTAACCAGACAGAAATAGCTTATTTTTGAGTATTCAGTAGATGCCCAATATCTTCACTCAATAAGAAATAAACAAGTGAACTGGGTGGGTAGACAGAAGGATGAATGGAAAGAATAGCTATATCTGCCTGGAACAGTTGGAAGGCATCGACAGTTGAGCTGTTCTGGAAGGATATGTAGGTTTTGTAAATAAGAGAAGGATTCTGGGTAAGAGGAACAGTACATGCAGAGGATACAGAGTTAATGAAAACAAATGGTGAACAAGAAAAAGAGTAAATATTTTTATGAGACAGGTGGAAGACATAGGGTGAAAGCAGGTGGGTAATAGAATCTGATGTTGAACAGATCAGGTGGGATTAAATTATGAAAGGCTTTTAAGGCCAGAAGAAGCAGAAGAGGAAGCATAATTTCTTAGGCAGGCAACTGATATAATAAAATGGATTATGTGTTCACAAATAACTTAAAAGATAAAGCAATTATTATTCCTTTGTGAACTCCATATGGTGTTTGTGGAATTTGTAAACTCCTTGAAGCTTAATGTATCTGGAAAAATAATAGACATAAGCTCCTGGGTGCTGTTTTATAAATATCGCATAATTTGATGCATGAAGAGGCCGATAAATGGCTTCATGGAAGGATTTGTAGAAAGATTGATTTTTATGATTTTCAGTGCATTTAGGAACTCTAGGCACTTGTTTAATTGACCTTTTAAGTGGTCTTTGGGGTTGAAAATTGTACTTCATTTGACCCTATAATTTTAGGTATTTGAGGAGTAAGTGTTATTTGTATCAGAGTCACTGACTCAGGAATGATAGAAAAATCTGAACTCCTAAGGAAAAGATCAGGGAAATATTTTCTACTTTATTTTTTGGTGCAGATATAAAATACTCTTTACACTAAAATAGGCATCATCATGATTGGTACATTTCCCCTAATGCTTGTATGTTAAAAGATGAACATTCACTCATTCATCAATTCATCATTGAAATGACTCCATTTATTTGACAAATATTATTTTTCAGTTTTATACTTAAGGCAGATATTTTGAACTAAATAGATGTGAAGAAAGATGGCCCTTGTTTTGAGTCTAAGTTGAAGTCCATAGATCATTATGTACTTCTGTGGAAGGTATTTAGTGTTTTGTGAGAGGCTTGATAGACAGGTATATATGTGGCATATCTAGCTATGGGACTACCCAAATTGAGGTAATCATCAATAAGGAATCATGTGGTACTATACCCGTGGAACCCTAAATCACAGAGCTCTAGGGTCAGTAGACTTTCTGCAAAGGACCATATAATGAACAGTTCAGATCCCTGAACTCTTATAGTGCGACAGCAGCCATAGACAATATGTAACTAAATAATTTTGGCTGTGTTCTAATAAAAGTTTACTGATAGGCGCTAAAATTTAGGTTTCAGGTAATTTTCAATTATCATGAAATGCTGTATTTTTATTTCAAGCATTGAGAAGGCTAAAAATCATTCTTAGCTTGTGGGCCATGTATAAACAGATGGTAGCCACGGGCCAGTAATTGCTGACCCCTGACAGAGGTGTTCGTTTGTGCATTTAAAATAGCTTCCCGGATTTGCCTGATGGATCTACTTCCAAGATGCCATGGATGAGGAGTGTGGATGGGAATGATCCTCACACCAGCAAAGAGCTGCTTTTTACAGTGTTTTATAACTTGAAGCAAAATTAGGAATGTGCTCTGAAACATGGAGGAAAGGCTATGTAGGAGGTTCCTCTGCCTACTTCTGAAGATTTCCCATTCTCAACTCCTCCTTTTTTCACTGGCACATGTCAGAACATCTGCCCTTTCAGGAGCTGATCCCAAAGAGTACTCCTGGAGGTAGGTAGAAACAAAAGCATGGGATGCTCAGTAGAAGCAGAGTGACACTTATTTCCAGGTTCCATTTTGTCTGTCTTTTCCTTCTCTCCAAGAACTGTTGGTGGCACAGGGATGCAGATTACACCCATGAAAGTGCCAGTTTTAACAACTGACTTGCCGCAGTCTAGCTGGGCACAAATCACCGAGCCACCACAAAGCACTTGTATCTACAAACAGGAAACTTTATTGCCTGAACTCCAACAGCATTCCATGCACACTCTCTGAGAACTCTCCCAAATGCCCACACGGCTCTTCCAGGAACCACCAACCGGAAATCCCCTCTCCGGCACTTCCCCAACCAATGAGAACTCTCCAGGAATCCCCGGGAGAACTCCAAAGTAGCGGGCCAAGGCGGACAGTAAAGGTCTAATGTAAAATTGAATCAATCCAGCATCATCTTAATGACTCGCCTCTCAACCAATACTATTGGCAAAATGCCAGGGGCCATTCCAACTCGGCTGTGGCTCTCAACACTGACTGATAACATGTTTCTTCTCAGCAGGGATTTTTAAAAATATGTGTGTATGTATGTATGTCTGTATGTACAGGAAGCGGACTGTAGTTGAGTTTGTATATAGGGTGTTAATGAAAAAATATCCTTGGAACTAACATTTAGAAAGGAGAAGAAGAAGAAGAAGAAGCAGGGCTGAGGGAAGGGTGATGTTGAGCTTCATTGCAGGCCCATTGATGGAGATCCCATGGGGAGCTTCAACATTGTCTCAAGTAGAGTTGAAAAGGGAAGGTCTTTATGCCTTCCCATTGGCTGTTTTTAGGTTGTGAGACCCCCAGGAAGAGGCATGGCCTTGTGTAAAGCAGTTCTGTGAAGTGGGACAATCCTTTACATGACTGGCTGCTAAAGGCTGTGTATTGGCTCCTCTCTCAGACCTGGGCTACAAAGTCTTTCATTGAAGCTATTGATCATCTCTCTATCCAGAGTGTGTATGTGAATCTAGGAATTATAATATTATAGGTCCTAGAACTGTGCCTGACATTTAAAATAATTTGTTGGTAAGACTGTCTGTGATTGATATCCGATTAGAAATCTCTGCAATAGTTTCATTTAGTCATACAAAAAAAAAAAAAAAAAGACAAAGGTGTAATTGAGGCTTAGAGCAATAAAAGGACCCAAAAGAAGAATTTCGGATTCTCAGCCTGATTCCTTTGTTCTTTTCTCCAAACCAAATGGTGTCTAAATATTGTATTTGGAGAATCACTCCCCTGGAAACCCAAAACTTACTGGTAAAGGTTAGTTTCTTCATGTATTTTGTTTTTCATATTTTTAAAAAATCAAGTACTGGGAATCTCATTTTGAGACTGGGAAAATGGATTTTGCTTCAAATATACTTATTTTTGACAATCTTATTTTAAAGATACTTGATCTGTGTTTACCTTTCTTAAACTGATTGTGCGGCCTAGATCATTCACATTTTTTTTTTCAAGTGAGCATAAATTTTGGACAGTGATCTTCTGGGGCTCTCTTGTAGTTCTCAAATCTCTTAGCCCTTCCTTGGTCCCTGAAAAATTAAAAAAAAATTCTCTGTTTCTTTCTTCCTTCTATCAGATTGATTTATGTATGTTGTCATCTTTATTTTTTAAGGTGCAATCAAAATGGTTGTTGGCAATATCAGCTGGATGAAAGGGCTCATTTTATTATCATTTACTAAGTATGGAATTTCCCTTGTTTGTAGTCTATCTTGGGAATAATGAATTTGTGATAAAGTTCTTTTCTATGCCTTTATTTATTCATTTTTTCCATATCTGGATTACAGTGTTTTTTTTTTTTTGAAAAGCACAGCAACTTGGACAAAGTATAAATTTCTTGCAAGCTACTGTCATTTTTGACTGCATCCCCTTCAGAATGATGATTCATTAGATGGCCTCCTGTTCCATCTCTTCCGTCACTGACGGTGATCGCTGGTCAGTAACCTCAAATTGTCTGTCATTTCTCTCTCTTCTTTGCCCTTGTCATTCTCTGGGTCTTTTCGCTTCACCAACTTTACTTAAGTATGAGTGACTTGGGCACCTGCAATAACTTCCTAAGTCTAGGATCTAATGATCTCACACCTGAAATGTTTTAATGGCCTCTGGTTAATTTTCTTGACATTTGTGGAGTTCCCTTAGACCCAGTAGCAGATTGATTTCCAAGAGGGTTCTAACTACTTCACTTTTCTGTGCACTGCCCAGCTTCTCACTGACATTTTCTTTCATTTCAAAGCCCCTGACCTTAGCTTTTAGTGTCTTCATCCTGCTCCCCAGCTTCACCTTTTCTCTTCCCTATGAGCCGCATGGCCTCCTGAAAGCCAAAGCACTTTCCTTCAGGAAGTTGCACCTTCTCTCTGTTGAGATTCTTTTCCCATGTATCCTCTTTCCCTTCCTGTACATTAAATTCCACTCAAAGACCATATTCATGGACCAGACCTCCCTAACCATCTGCCTGAAAGAGCCAGCCCTCACCATCCTGTCTTGTCACTCTCCATTCTTTTTATTCATGGCACAGATTAGTCTCTGAGGATATGCATAGTGTTTTCCTCTTGTCCAATTTTCTCAGTAAAATGACACCACAAAAGCAGGAACTGTGCTTGTCTCCTTCATATGACTTTAGTGTCCATACACAGAAGACCATAAAGGACCTTACAGTGACCATCTTTGTAATTAAAATTTTTTTTAAATTTTTATCATGTATGTGAAAGCACTTTACAGAATCCAAAATATACACAGATAAGAATATCAGTTCTTACTTTATTTGCAGCAATACTGTATCCTGAAATTCCACTGACTCCCTTTAATTTCTGAATCCTATTTATTCCTTTGTTCTAAGTTCATTGTATGCCTGGGCTTCTTCATTAAACTTTTCTGCTTCTGTATTTGAGGAGGTCAATAAACAGCACCCACTTCCCTACCCAGATCCTGGACAAAACAGCAAAATAAAGAGATCAAGTTACCATTTTTATTACTGATTCAGGCTATATACTCTATGGTAGACAGGTGTGCTTTGCATGGCTGAACACCCCCAAAGTAGACAGATTTACCTATTGGACATCAGCAGCACTTGTCTAAGGCAGAGGGAAGGCATTCCTGAAGCAGGAGCAGAGTATTCCTTTAATTTATTTTCTCTTTAAACCTTTTATGAATATAACCCCTCCCCCACCTAAGTCATCTGAGCCTATAAGTGTAACTTGTATAACTCTCTTTCACCAAGTTGTACACCTCATTACGCATGTTAGTGTGATGATACCTATTATAAACCCTGAGTGATTATTACTAATTTTCGAGTGGATTGGTCTGAAATGCATCCAACTTGAAAGCATTGTGTTTGGTATCAAGCACCTGCATAAAAGCTGTGCTCTCACTGCCACGGTCAAAGCTTCTGGGGTGACTTTACATGATGCTACTGCTCAGTCATTGGCCTGAAATGCCTTTCGTGCCACCTAATTTATTTCTTACAAAATGAACAAAACTCTCTGTGGGTTTATGTGAAAATATATAATGCCTATTCATTATCAGTTGATGTTTATTCTGAGTGACACTAAATGGGAAGTATATTATCTATATTACTCTAAGTATTAATTATATACCTCATAGATTTTTATAAATAAAAATATGCACTGAGTTGCATTCAAGCACATTCAGTAAGTATCCTGATCAACAAATATTTGTAAGAAGATAAGCAATAAGCCATTTATATCAGTCAGGGTAGTTTAAGACTCAGGAAAAATAACCCCCAAATCTCTTAAAGCAAGGTTTTTCTTGCTCACTTGTATCACATGGCTATCTTGGGAATCTGGGGACTCTGCCCACATGGTCCTCAGTTACTGGAGCACTTTTGGCCCCTTGGGAAGAGAAAGAGAATGAACTAAGACCTGCAATTATATGAAATGGTTGGCAGAAATGACACATCTCTCCCACTCACAACTCATTTGTGAGAACCAGTCTTATAGCACCACTGAACACAGGAATCCAAATGGCATCCTTCTTCCATGTTACCAGATGGTTGAGAGCAGAAAATACTTGCTGAAGAGCATGAGTGATTATGTCAACATTGGCTACACTGAGTCAGAAAAACAAAATGATAGTTCTTAAAAGTTGCATTCTTTAAAAAAAGAAAAAAAAAGATTGTTATTGATGAATCTGTAAATATTTTTAGTAACTTAAAGGAGTTTAAACTAGGTCACCACTGCTCTGCAGTTAATGATAATTGTATTTTCAGTAGTGACACAAAAGATATTACTTTCCTGTTTTTAAATAAAGCACATGAAATGGTTTTTTAGTATGGTATGTCATTTTGTTGATGTCTTTTAACTGGCAGACTTTTTGTTTCAGAGTTAAGAGTTAAAAATATTAAGCCATTTATTAACCATAAATCTTTGTGCTACTTCTCATCTAGAGCAATCCCATAGTAGATAAGACACACAGATGTGACAAATACTGTCTTTACATAAAACTTAGAATGTATATGATTTTTCAGATTTTTATAATAACTTCAGTGTTGGATCTATCTGGTAGGGAACCATTGCCTTCATCCAGCTCTCAATATTTTTCCTGATGTATTTATTTTTATTTATTTTATTATATTTTTTATTTTTATTTATTTTATTATATTTATATATAAATATATCATTTTATGAATGAAGAAAACATCCAATGAGGTAATTTTCCCTAGTTCACACCATAGTGGAAGATCTGTTTGTTCTTTAGTATTAGATAATTATTTATATTTCAACTAATTCTTATTTGAACATATTTTATGTCAGGCACTGGGGCACTGAACTAAATGCTAGGAGTAAAGTAATGAAACACAGCCCCAAAGAAATTAGGACATACTTACATAGGGAAATAAAAGGGTTTCTTTCTAACTTATACTGACTGTAATTATAAGTAGAGCACATTTATTATTATTTATCCACATTAGTCAGCTTTCAGTTATTGTAACAAATCAACTTATAAAGAGGAAAGGTTTATGGTTTCAAACTTTCCAGTACATGGTTGCTTGGTAGCATTGCTTTTAGTCCAGTGTCAAAGCAGCACATTATGGTAGGAAATGCATAGTAGAGCAAACTATTAACATCATGGAAGCCAGAAAGAAAAGAAGAGATTGGGGTCCCACAATCCTCTTTAAAGTCATATTCCTCAAATGACTTAAAAACCTCCCACTATCATAGAATGAAAATCCTATCTCCTACTCTGCACAAAATTCAGCTCAGGTTGAATCAAATACCTACCTATTAGACCAAAACCCCTGTATCTATTAGAAGAAAATACAGGTCAACACTGCATCATGTCAGTAAAGGAACTGAATTCCTGAACAAGACTCCTAAAGCACAAGAAATAAAAATAAAAAATCCATAAATGGGATGGTGTCAAACTGGAAAGCTCTACACAGCAAAGAAAACAACCAAAAGCATGATGCTACCAACATCTCAGATAGGACATTAATTTCCAGGATATACAAAGAACTCAAAAAGATCCAGATCAAAAAAATAAGTAACCCAAACATTAAATGGGCACAGGAATTAAACAGACACTTCTCAAAATAAGAAATATGATCAACAAATATATGAAAATATGTTCAACATTCCTACTAATTAGAAAAATACAAATTGAAACTACACTGAGATTTCATCTCACTCCAACGAGAATAACAATTGTCAAGAATGTAAGTAATAATAAATATTGGTGAGAATGTGTGGAAAAGGGTACACTCATACACTGCTGGTGGGACTATAAATTAGTGCAACCCACTCTGGAAAGCAGTATGGATATTCCTCAAAAAACTAGCAATGAAACTCCATTTGACCCAGTTATCCTACTCTATGTTATGTTTTCAAAGGTGTCTTCTTTGATATAATGAGAGCAACTAAGAACAGAGCAGGGAGGAAGAGCAGGAGGAAAAGATTAACATTAAACAGAGACATGAGGTAGAAGGGAAAGGGAGAAAAAAGGGAAATTGCATGGAAATGGAAGGAGACCCTCATTGTTATACAAAATTACATATAAGAGGTTGTGAGGGGAATGGGAAAATAAACAAGGAGAGAAATGAATTACAGTAGATGCGGTAGAGAGAGAAGGTGGGAGGGGAGGGGAGGGGAGGGGGGATAGTCGAGGATAGGAAAGGTAGCAGAATACAACAGTCACTAATATGGCATTATGTAAAAATGTGGATGTGTAACCGATGTGATTCTGCAATCTGTATTTGGGGTAAAAATGGGAGTTCATAACCAACTTGAATCTAATGTATGAAATATGATATGTCAAGAGCTTTGTAATGTTTTGAACAACCGATAAAAAATAAAAATAAAATAAAATAAAATCAGCATACTACAGTTACACAGGCACATCAGTGTTCATAGCAGCATGATTCACAATAGCTAAGCTATGGAACCAACCTAGTTGCCCATCAACAGATGAATAGATTAAGAAATTGTGGAATATATACACAATGGACTATTACTCAGCCACAAAGAAGAATGTCTTTATGACATTTGCCAATTAATGGATGGAACTGAAGACTATCATGCTAAGTGAAATAATCCCCAAAACCAATGTTTGTTCTGATATGTGGAAGCTAAACCACAATGGGGGTTGGGGAGAGGAGGAAAAAAGAGAAGTTCAGAGGATTAGACAAAGGGGAATGAAGGGAAAGGAGGGGGTTAGGTATAAGAAGGTATCTGACATAACTTTTCTGTGTACATATATGAATACATCACAGTGAATTCCACAATTGCATATATCCACTAGACTGAGGCCTTAATTAAAGGAATATGTATTCCATGCCTAAATAATTATATCAAAATGGACTCTATTGTCACATATGATAAAAAGAATCAATTAAAAAAGAAATTCTCACTAGGTTCTACTACCTTTCGATAGTGGGGCTAGCACATAAAAATATTAGCCTTAGGGGTAACATTCCAGATCCAAACTATTGCAGTGGCTAAACAGAAGTGAAGTCAATAGAAAATTTGAAGCAATCATATAGATCAGGTAAGCTGTTTTGTCAACATTTTTATAGTTGTAGCCTGTGATTCCTAACGGACTTCCTGGGAAATATTAGTCATTCAGTAAATATTTGTTGAATGAACAGATAAATGAATGAAAAAATGTAAAGGAGTAAGAACATCTTTTTGAGTCCCTATGTATTTTTTTTATTCTTTTCACATATAATACATATATAACTTAATTTATATAGGATATATTCTGTTTACTTGCAGATTTATTTTCAAAATGATTTAAGTTGAAAATTGCTGGTAACTTGTGTAGAAATTATATATTAAATCTATGTGATTTACTGAAATATTACCATGATTACCCACATCATTTATGCCAATGGTTATCAAACCTATTTCAATTTTTCCTTAGTCATCAAATCCAGAGAAGGAAAACATTTATTATATATATTAAAGATGGTAGAATATCAAGACAGAGAAAGGTAATGTGAGTTGCCCAAAGTGAAAAATTAATCTTACTTCTAGGTGACGTTCTAGGTTAAGGTTTGCTAATCAGAGCAAACCACACAGCACATTGAGATTAATTTGAATTATGCATTGGAGGCACATGATGAAAATGAGCAGGGAGGAAAAATAGAGTGAAGGCATTAATTTCTTCACATTATTCATTGGCTGTTTTTTAAAAATAATAATCTCTGGATCTTTCTGAATAGCCACAGAGTAGTTTCTTTCTGGAGGATGCTCTTGATGGAAAGTGGAATTGTGTATGTGTTCTTAGTTCCATGTAGCTAGCTGGAGGTGGTGATCATAAACAGCAGGGATGCTTCAAGTATGAAGTAGATGTGCAAGCAGAGTGGCAAAGCCTGGATGCCAATCAGGCAAAAGAAAAAGAGCATGGCTATGGTCTGAGTGTTTGTGTGTCCTCAAAATTCAAATGTTGAAATCCTCACTCTTTATGTGATAGTGATGTCAAGAAAGGGCTTGCTGCCTGACTCTCCCATCCCCAGAAGCTAGTACTATGGCAACCAGTTTTTACAAAAAATAAATGAGGACCAACCATCAAGGAGACAGAAGATTGGGGGAAAAAAAAGTTCAAATCTTTCTCCCTAAACATTAGGAAGGAGGTAGTTTATGAAGAAGCTATTTATTGATGGCATAAAGAAGTTTTAGGGTTCTTTTGCACAGGTGTAGATGGTCATCACACCTCTTCACAAGTCACAAGTTTCTTCTGGGAGGGGAGTTTTCATGTTATCTGTGAAAGAAATTAAGCTTGTAATACCAAAAGATCATGGACCAGATTAGCTGGCTGCTTCTGCACCTGTTCATTCTTCCAAAGTTGGTTTCAAACTGTCCTTGAGTGGATTCTGTAGAAACACCCTAAGCATTTGTTATTTAAGGAATTTATAGCCAGGCCTTACCTGATTTTAGTGGTATAAGGAGATGGAATCTTTGAGAAGTTAGTAGGTCATGAGCCTGGACCCCTTATAAATGGGATTAGTACCCTAAAAAGAGGCATTCAGGAGACTCTTAGCTGCTTCCAACACTTATGGAAACAGTGAGAAAGCACCTATGAACCAGAAAGTGAGTTCTCATTAGATAACAAATCTGTCAGCACCTTGATCATGGCCTTTCAGCCTCCAGAAGTGTGAGAAATAAATATCTGTTGTTTATAAGTCTCCCAGTCTGTGGTATTTTGTTACAGCAGCCTGAACAGACTATTTTTGGTAGTGGTAGGGAAACAATGATTGACATCTTGGAAGTAAGAAGAGAATTTCTTATTTTCTTGCTTTGGGCATAGAGTGTAAGTTGGCAATCTTGTCCCTAAATCAGTTATGTCAGAAGTCAGCTATTGTGGCAAGACTTGTCTTTTTCAGATGTTTCTTCTGATGCTGACATTATATTGAGCAAGGACAGAGAGCGATTTTGTGCCACTCTGCTCCTCCATCCGTGGCTTTTGGGAGTGCTTCAACCCAGAGTACTTTATCTTTTTTTCCTGCTCTTTCCTTGACTACCACCCCACCCCTAATGGAATTGAACTGTGGTCTCTCTTCACTTTGCTTTCAGCCCACCGTTAAAAGTGTTTATTTCCTCCCCCACCCAGTGTGTGAGATCCTGATGTTTTTGCTTTTCAACAGAACTTAAGTGAGAAAGATTTTATAACGTGTAACTTCCTCAAAATGCAGAAGGAACATTGGGAAATACAAAATGTAGGAAGGAAAATGCTCAAGGAAAATGAGAATCTCATTCTAAAATCAACAGTAGAACTGCTAATTAAAATAGAAAGTAGGGTCTTGGCATCCTAGAATTTCATTTCATTTTATTTTTTTGTAGTCTGGTGATCAAACTCTTGGCCTTGCCTATGTTAGGAAACTTCTATGCCACTGAGTTTCACCCCTCCCTGTTACAGAACTATAAAATTGGAAAGAATCTTGGAAGCTTTCTAATTCAACCCTGACCCAGTGGAATTCTCTGTCCAAAATTCTGCCTAAATACTTTCAGTAGTTATGGTGAAGATTTCTTTCATTTACTTCACTTCCTCAATGAGTTGGAGGTTCCTTGCCCAACAGGTGGTTGTGGAATTGGCTGGCTGGCTGGCTGTTAGCTCTGTGCTGCAGGTTTGTTGCTACCATGGGGGACAGCAGATTTCAAATACCAAGTTTAGCCTCCCTCTGTGGGTTTCTTGCAAATACAGCCAGATAAACAGCACTTATCTAGGCAGGCTCAGGACAGCACATCGGCAGAGATGATTAGATTTCTGCTGTGGAGTGCTGGCTCTTTGAAAGCAGTCACCCAGCAGGTTAATGTCCTGCTTTGGGGCTGTTTGGCTATACGTTGAATTTATGCTTTCCCAAGGAAGGTGGCATTTTTAAGTAGGTTCATAGAGCTGCCTCTGTGATTGATCCTCTGGGCCTTAGTAAATTGTAATCGTGTCTACAAGTTCTTATCAATAAGGCTTTTTGCCAAATATCACTGTAAGCTGTGAGATTGATAAAGAGTAATGGATCCTACCTTCAGCATGTGAGTGGGAAAGTGCACACACACTTGTACATGTCATGGATTTGTTTGCTGGAAAGCTTTGGAACCAGAGTAGAAAAATAAACAACATATGCAGTAGCACAGGCATGTCAATTTGGATGAGAATTTGAATTTTTTTTTTTTTTAGCAGCAAGCACTGTGGTTTATCTTCCAAAAGTAGTCTGAAAAACACTTTTATTTTCCTATTCATGATGAGAATAACTTGGGAAATTTAGTAAAACCTGTATATTATTTTCTTAGTCCATTCAGGTTGCTAGAACAAAATACCATAGATTCGGTGACTTATAAACAACAGAAATTCCTTTCTCATATTTCTAGAGGCTGGTAGTTCTATGATCAAGGTGTCAGCAATTCAGTGTCTGGTGAGGGATATTTTCCTTGTTCACAGATGGTAACTTCTTGCTGTGTCCTCAGATGGTAGAAGTGGCATGCAGGCTCCCTTGGGTCTCATTTTTGTGAGTACTAAGTCTATTCATGAGGACTCTTGTGATCTAATAATAAGGAATCCTCATTTCCTAATATTACAACATTGGTGATTAGAAATCAACATATGGATTTGAATGGGAGGATAACCATTCAGACCATAATAATGGAAATGTTACAAGAAATAAGTGGTTTTATTCTGTGGGGATATGTATCCCTCCTTTGCTTACTCTAAGAATCCCATTAAGAGCTGCCTGTGTAGGACTTTAATTATCTCCTTGAGGGCTTGCAACAATGCAGATTTCTTGACCTGTCCCAAGAGATTCAAATTCTGTGAGTCTAGAGTGGGCCTAGGGATTTGAGTGTGGTATTTCCTGGCCCCTTGTCCATGGCTTGGCCAGGCAAATTTATATTGCCTCATAGATGCTACTTCCTGGGCTTCCCCTCCTGGGGATTTGGTTAGGGCTTTATTCCTCTCCCTCCCCCACCCCTCATCTCATCCTCCCATCAGTAGAAAATGTAGACAATCCGTGTTTCCAATTTGGGTAAGAACATCTATCATAAAAATTCACTGGGTCTTGAAGTAATTACACTCTTGAATTGGAGAAAGCTGCTCAGATGATGTCAGGGAAACTGAAAAAATTGTGACTTTTACATTTTGATGCTGTTTAGAATGAATATGGCTAGAATTATCTTTTACTGCAAGTGAGTACAAAACACAGTAGAAATTGACAAGTTCTCAAGAGAAGCCCAAGATGCTACAAGATCAGAGGGGAATAGATGCTAATGGCCAACTCATGTCAAATATGTTTAAAGAAAACACTTCAAGATAATCATTACTGCTGCTAACCTTTCGTTTTTAAGGAGTTAGGTTAATCAGGATACTCAAGGTATGATTGACCCTGAGGTAGATTCACCCAATTTTGGTTTTGTTCTTTTGAAAACACTGGGCTTCAACCCAGGGCTTTGTGCATGGCTGGCAAGCATTTTACCACTGAGCTCCATCCCTAGAGGATTCACCCAGTTAACCTGTGTGAAATCAAAACAGGTTATCTACTTTCAAAATATATGGTGGTGTCACCAGAGGAGGCCTGAGGAGTTCCTATCTACTTAGAATCTGAGTGGGGTTCTAGACAAATGTCACATAAATAAATTTCAGGATGTATCAGAGCTACAGAGATTTCTTTAGGAAAGCAAGGAAAACACATTCAAGGGAGATTGTGGATATTTCTAGCATGAGAGTTGTTTTTAAAGTTCTCAAGATTTTCTTTTCAAGGAAACTTGGTGAGGGTTGGGCATGGAAAGGTATATGGGGAATAACATCAGTCCATCAGTCCGGTGATAACAGCAAAGTTTCATGCCTTCAGCTGTCCCAGAGTGGCATTGCACAGTGTTAGCTCTATAGTTCTGTGGTTTTGGGAGTGGCCCCAATTCCATGGCTCCACTAGGTGTTATCCTAGATAAAAACTCTATGGCAGCTACATTGCTGTGACACATTTCTGCCTTAGCTCCCAAACTCTGGGATATCTTTTGACATTTAGCCATGCTTCTATAGCTTCTACATGCCTTGAATGCACACAACACCATGTGATGCCATCAAGGCTTACTGCCTCCGTCCTGTGTATTGGCAGCCAGAGGCATGGATGGTGTGGCCAAGGGCAACCACACAGGAACTCAAGGAGTACTCTGTTTCCCTTTTAATCATAAATTCCATGTTTAAGTAATTTCTTTCCAATCACATCTCAGGGTATATGGTGAAAAGTAGCCATGAAACAGCCTTAGAGCTTTGCTGCTTAGCTATTTCTTCTACCAGATGCCATAGTTCATTACTCTTAAATTCTGCATTCCATAAAGTACTAACATGATTCCACAGAATTATTTTCAACCATATAACAAGAATGATCATTACTCCAGTTTTCAATATCTTGTTCTTCATTTCTACCTTACACCTTATCTGAATGAACTTTACTGTCCATATTTATACCAGTATTCTGGTCATGACCATTTAAGAAATCACGGAGAAGAGGGACTTTCTCTATAGGTATTCTCTTCTTAATTCTCATTAGAATTTCCTTACAGGTTTTCTCTTCTTAATTCTCACTAGAATTTCCTTACTGCTCTGTTTTGGGGAATCTGGGCTTTTTCTAGCATGCTCCTCCAAACTTTACCAGGATCTCCTCATTACCCAGTGTTATAACCACTTCCATTTTCTGGAGTAGTTGTTATAGCAATAATCCTGCTTCGCAGTACCAATCTTCTTTTTAGTTCATTTTGTGTTATTATAACAGAATATCAGAGACTGGGTCATTTATAAACAATAGAAGTTTATTTGGCTCCTGGTTCTGGAGTGTGGAAAGTCCATGATTAAAGTGCTGGGTCATTTCATGGTGAATGTCATACAATAAGCGAAAAACAGAACCCACTTCTGTGATAAGGATGTTAATCCATTCATAAGGAAAAAGACCTACTCACTTCTTAAGGCTCTTAATGTAATGGTAATAGTAGTTAAATTTCCATGTGAATTTCTCCAATTTCCTGAAGAAGATATGGAAACCAGAGAGGTGGGGAGAAAGGAAATAATCTACTGATACTAAAATAACATGAGTGAACCCAGAAAACATTATTCAGAGTAAAATAAACCAATGCAAAATAAAAAGCTCAATAGTTATTATATGATTCCATTCATATGAAATGCCCAGAAATGATAAATCTATAGAGAAGAATAATTTTAGAGCATTTTAAATCTCTGATGATATTTTGCTTTTCTTTGGTCTGAGTGTTATTGATGTTTTGCATCATGTATTACAAAAAACCCTGGAGTTGGTACTTTGCTTAATATCAGGTGCATTTGTTTAGCTCTAATCTGGATTATGGAGATTTGTTATTTTTTAAAAAGCATATTATAGAGGGGAAAAAACTTGCAAAGCTGTTCAAAAGAAATGGAAATAGCCCCCTTAGCATTTAAAGAACTATTTGTGATGAGATCTTCACACAAGTGGAAAAGGTGAGGATGACTTTCTTAACTGGAAGATATAGATAATAAGCAAGACTTGGAAAATGAACAGGAGACACAGTCAATGTGATAGTAGTAGTGGTCTAATTCCATATATCCAGGACTTAGCTCTAGCTAGATCAAGACCACAGACATGACATTTCCAATAACCAAGTTTCACAGAAGCCAGGCATGTTTGAATTGGAATGCTCCCTTCATGCTGTGAGCTGTTTCATTTGCATTACCATTTTTAACCTTCTCCTGTGCACAAGTGGGGTATTTAGCTCCAGTTGCCCAACTATACATAGTCAGTTTCACATTCTTAAATTTATTCTCTCTCTCTCTTCTTCCTCTCTGATGCTGCCCTCTAAAACATTGTTTGACCATGATATCTCCTATTTCTGACATGCCTATTACTTTTTATTTGTGTTCTAACTTCTGCTTATTTTAGGACTTGGCTATTTGGAGTTTACTAGTCTCTTGTTTTCTTTGTGTTTATTTGTATTATCTTTACAAATTAGAGTCTTCGAATTACTTTTGGATAGCATAGAAACACATTTCTTTGTGACCCTTTAGAAGCAGTGATATGATGAAACAACTCTCTGGAAAAAAGATTCAGATTGAAAGCATTTGCCAATTTCTGTGGTATAAATGCTCTTGCCACTACTGATTACATACTGTCAATTAATATCAATTAACAGCTTTTTACAATATTCCTGAGAATTTAATAATTAGTACTTGTAAGCAGGTGAGTGTCAGTTCCAGTGCCCACAGCATCTGGAATTGAGCCTGACCCATGATGTAAGTCATGCTATTCTTATGGCCTGATTTGAATTAGAAATTTGGAATCTCAAGGTCTTATAAAACCTTATACATCCTGGCATATTTATATTCCCTAAAACATGATAAAGGAAGCAAGAATAAAGATATCAGTAACATTCTACAAATCTAAAATTAGTAATACAGGCTCAATGCTTTAAATTTGGCTGTAACTCTTTGAAGTTATTTATTTAATGTAGACTCCAGGTCACTCTCTAAAATTTAAGCCCTAGAAATCTGAAGATTGAGGAAACATAACCACTCCCCTCAAGGAGTTCATAGTGGAGAAGAGAGAACAGGGGAAAAGTGCCAGTAAAATACAGTCTTTGATGGTGGAGTATTAAGAAACAGATCACAGATTTGGGAGGAGGGGAAAGTCCTGGGATACAGAGAAGCCTTCTGAAGAAATGATGCCTGAATGGAGCCTCAGGGACCATATACCAATTAGAAACTGCCCTTCTTAGCTAAGAAGGCAGAAGTAGTTAAATGTAATAGTTGTTGTTTTATGAATTAAGCTTATAATAAAATTTTACATTTGCTTCCATGCACCTCATCTAAGGAGGATCCAGGCAACCAATGGATTAACAAAAGCCTCTTCTCCACAGTTTCTTTGGGGCCTTCCCAGCTCTAAGATATGGAAATTATACATTTTAATCCTAACGGTCTGGATGCCAAAGCATTGTAAAAACTAAATGAGAATAGTATGATTCCCATTTGTACTTTTTTTTTTTTTTACATGAGCATTTTGAAATGCACTTGAGCTAGAACTACAGGCATTCCTCAAACTAGCTAAAAATGAAAACAAGTTAGAAACAAAGTACTTTCTTTGTTCTCTAAACATACAGAGAATGACAATTTTTAGGTAATCAGATGGTTTTGTTTCCTCTTTACCCCACCCTTCCGGGTTGCTGCACACTGGGCTTTGTGACTGGAGTTCCTAAACAAATGCCCAGAGTGTCACATGGCCCCTCACTGTGAGACAGAGCAGCGGCCCTGTGAGAAAGGACAGTGCTCCAGAGTGATGTACACCTGTACACTATGAATCTCTCCACTTAACTGCAGAATAACAGAACTGGTTTCCACAAGGTGCTCTCCTGCAGAAGTCTCCACTGTGATCACTCTGAAGAGGATGGCATTCAATGTGAAATAATGATGATCCCTGACCCCACCTCAGACTGATCTTAGGAAGGGCTGGAAGCCAAGCTT
Organism: Urocitellus parryii; assembly: GCF_045843805.1. Lineage (NCBI taxonomy): Eukaryota > Metazoa > Chordata > Mammalia > Rodentia > Sciuridae > Urocitellus > Urocitellus parryii. The sequence goes on along the minus strand of NC_135539.1, from coordinate 88,014,955 downwards.
TGACATCTGTACTTTTATCAAGCTCCTGAAGTAATTGCTTATGCTCTTTAGAGGTTAGCACAGTGTCTGGCACTACAAACTCTCTCTGTTTTTTGTAATTAAACAAAACTTCTTTACCTCCTTCCATTATCCATTCTCACTTGCTGGACAAAGCTCCATGGTAGACTAATAAAGGGATTTGGTAGACTGATAAATCTTATTTGATACATTTTATTTATCCTGAAAGAAATTCATATTATTTTGTTAATACTCTTTCCTTGACTTTTGTTGCCCACAGTCAGTAAATTTTCTCATTTTTTTTCAAACACACACACATACAGATCAATATAGATATTTTGGTGATGGAGATTGAACTCAGGGAGTCACAAATGCCAAGCATGTGCTCTACCACTGACCTGCATCCATAACCACAAATATATCTCAAAAAACAAAACAACAACAAAAACTAGAAAGTCTAGCACAGTGGCACAAGCCTGTAATTCCAGTTATTTAGGAGGCCAAGGCAAGAGATTTACAAGATCAAGGCCAACCTGGGAAACTTAGAACTTGTCTCAAAATGAAATAAAAACAAAAGGAACTGGGAATGTAGTTCAATGGCAGAGCACTTGCCTAGCATGTGTGAGGTCCATTCCCAGTATGACATAAACACACACACACACACACACACACACACCCTTGTTTTTGTCATTATTAGAAAACCAATATACAAAAAATGTATTAAAAAGCCAATCAAAACAGAGTGACATAAATGAGTGTATAACACTGGTCGTCTCTCCCAGGTATTTTTTACTGATTCCCAATTTTTCTTTTATTGATTTTCCAAGACTTCATGTCTAGGAAACATACTTAGGAATTACATGGACTACTGAAGAGGTTTTCATGTTAGACATTTCACTAGAATATGCAAGTGGGACATTCTTTCACTGGGATTATGTGGCCTGAAATACACATTTAATTTGTAGCAGTCTGTGGGTGCCCGCTCAGCTTCTATGCAAATCCCATCATGACTCCTAGAAATTGGTCAGTGGAACTGTCTGACCATCTTGTAATCATTTCTCAACTTCTTTCCACAAAAGTCTTCTTGCCAAATCTGGGACCCTTGGAATTTAAGCTTCCTCCTCCCTAGGTAACACAAAGTCATTATTGCTGCAAAATACCTTGCATAAAAGGGGAAAAAGCAACTCAGAAGTGGTGGGGATCAGAATAAGTAACCCTCATTTCTTTTTCCAATTCTGGTTACTCGCTTCCTCCTCTTATCAACCCTGTTTCAGTGCTTTCCTACTTATTTGTCACCTGTCTCCAGCCACAGCCCACCATCCTGCTAGGCACCCCTTTCCCCTCCAGGTCCTATAAACAAAAGGATGACTTCTGCTTGTAAGGAATGGTCATGGATACTAGTCATCTAGTATCTATTCCATTTTCAAATTTCTTCAGATTTCTTCCTAAATTCAGTGCTTGATCAAGTTCTCATATTACATCAGTTGTTCTTAAGTCATTTTAAATCTAAAACAATCTAAAATCCTTACTAGAATAAGATATATTCCATGCTTGTACAATTATATCAAAATGAGTTCTACTGTTAAGCATAACTAAAATAAAAACCATTAATGAGGGCTGAGGATGTGGCTTGAGCAGTAACTCGCTCGCCTGACATGCATGGGGTACTGGGTTCGATCCTCAGCACCACAGAAAAATAAAAAAAAAATAAAGATGTTGTGTCCACCAAAAACTAAAAAATAAATATTAAAAAATTCTCTCTCTCTCTCTCTCTCTGTCTCTCTTAAAAAAAAAACATTAATGATACAACATGCGCATTTACTTGTTGAAGAGTTCCGGTCAGTATTATAGAAAATATCCCACATCATTCTATCATTCTGCATTTGTTTGTTTTCTCGTGGTGTCATTTTATCTTGTTTCCCTATTTCCTGTTTTCTCTATAAATTCAAAGTTAAGTGTACAATAGCACAGTCCAATGCAACTTGGTATAAGGATGGTGGTGGTCTCTAGGGTTATTATCCAAGACACTAACCACCAGCCATATGTGAGAGTTTGAAATATGGCTAGGATGATTGAGGAATAGAAATTTGCATTTATTTTTTTGAACTATTTAAAATTTAAATCAAAATAGCCGCATATGGCTGGTGGCTATCCAATTATATGAGGCAGGATGGGATGCTTAATTATATTCAGAATATATATATATATATTTGGGGAATAGTTGTAGAGTGGGGCTGGGGATGTAGCTCAGAGATAGAGTACTTGTGTAGTATATTAAGACTCTGGGTTGGATTCCCAGAACACCTTAAAAAAAGGCAGAAGATAACTTTAAAAAGAATAGTTTTACACTTACTGTTTTCCTTTTATTGCCTGTGTCTCTGCTTCTCATTGTCTTGTTCACATTCTCACTCTCCCTCTCTCTTTTTGCTCTTCTTTATTGTGAACTCATAGACACTCTTTCAAGCAGTTTGAGCCCTACTTTGACTTAAATTAGTCTTTGGAACAACAAATTGCCACTGGTTCACATTGTTTTGACCTAGAAAAGGAATCAGCTGGCTCTTTTGATCGGAGAATTCAATTTGCTCATTGCTACTATATCAGTGGTTCAGCCCTTTCACTAGAAAGAACCATGGAGGGAAATATAGATTTTCTTTAGTCCCACAGTTTTTTTTTTATCAAATTTAATATTACAAAAAAATTGAATGGGAGAAAATTAATATTATGAATGCTCTTTTTAAAGCGTTTTCTTTTATATTTGTACATCCTTTCCCTAAGAGCACACAACACAAGGGCTAATTAATATCATTCACACATCTCTTTTGTTTTCTATTACACAGTAAGCATTAAACAGTCTGAAAATTAGAATACTAAAATTATTACTGTAAAATTATTATTTCTGGGTTTATTAATGAGGATATGTTTTCAGATCTTTTTTGCCCATAGACTTATATATCCCACTAAAACATGGTTAAAGAGCTGTGTTCAAAAGCTATTTGACATAATTATTTTTTTCTCTGTGACTATCCATTTTATATATAATCAATTGCATTTAATTCTATTTATATTGAATTTTGTGCAAAAAATCTTTTTATTGAATATTACCATCATAATTATATTTTCTACTCTACCAAAGTAAAATAGAGAATATTTGAGTTATACTGTAATTTTTTTGCAGTAAATTATTTTTTGCTATAATGTGTTGTAACCCAATGACAAACATGTGTCATGGGCTCTCATGGTTGTGTCCTACACTCCTGACAGTTGTATTTATTTAGTTGTGTGATTAGGTCTCTTTTGATTAAGCAAACATTGATTGAATGTTACTGTTTGCCAGGTGTGGTGGTTTCATCACTGGCTATTAGACTGTTCCTTCCATGAGGACAGCATCTCATCCGTCATATCCATTCTTCATGCATATGGACCCAGGAGAGGTGCTGAGCAGATACATGATCAAACTTTTATCTAGGCTCCACTCTACATGTGGGTATGAGGAAACTGTTCAATCAAGTCCATGTGACAGTTCAACCAAATGATTAAGCATCTAAACTTGAAAAGCCTGTTGAAATCGCTCCTCCAATTCTTTCACATTTTCATGGTCTCTGGGTATAACACATAAGAGCAAGTTTAATATTGTGCTTGGGCTTTCCAAGAGGTTTAAATTGTGTTTGTGGGAGCTTTTTATTAATGGAAGGGTAATCAGAATCCCTGGTTTGTGAATTCTGAAAGTCCTTAAAGGGATGTACAACACTAATAGATTGTCATTTCTTTCTTTCTTTCTTTTGATTAAGTCCTGTCTATCACATTTTTTTCAGTTAGGATGGGTGGTGATGCCATATTTAGTTTGCCATATATTAAGAGTCTTCTATTCTGAACAGGATATGTGATGTGATTCAAGCTGATATAATGAGGCAGACCATTAACAAAATGTCTTCCATACTTTGCTTCATTCATAAATATTTCCTCTTCATTTTATTATGGAGCAGCTAGCAAAGGGAGCCAAGGTATTTTCCTTTTTCTTTTTAAATCAGTGAAGTAGCATTAGATATTATACATAATCATCTCTAGTCTGTACATTTATTGTACTGCTTAAATGTGGGAAAGGAAAAAGGAAAGTGAGAACTGCAATGTTATATGAGAAAATTCTCATAGATCTGTAGTTTTTATGTATCTTTTAGTTTTACATTATTTATTACTTATTTTTCCAGAACCTTGCACATGCCAAGTAAGGGCTCTACTACTGACCTATGTCGTAAACCCTGATTTACTTTATATTTTCATACTCTGCCCCCTACTCCTACACACACACATACTCTCTCTATTTATATGCTCTTCTGCATATACACTGAGTTTTACCAAGCTTTTAGAACACTAATTCTCAACGTGTGGTCCCCACCAGAAACATTAGCCAGTGAAGCCCACAAAATAGTTAAAAATACAGATTTTCAGATTCTACCATAGACCTACAAACTTGAAATCTCTAGGCATGTAGTCCAACAATTTGTGTTTTGACTAATTCTGCAGGCAATTATGATGTAGGCTCAAGTTTTGGAACTATTATTCTAGAAAAAGTGAAGTAAAATCCTCATTTGGTAATTAGAGTCAAGGGAATAAGCAGAGATTCAAATTCCCTACATTTCCAAATAATCATTTGGCTTTTTCCCTTAGTGTTTAATGTAATTTGAGAATCAGTATGACTCATACATGACTCTAGAAAGGTGACTTCATTTTTTTAAGGGACAGAGAATAAAGTTTAAAAGTGAAAAACATTTTTAATTCAATATCTTAAAAATTCTAATTATGCCATTGGCATAAAGACATCATTCTTCAAACTGGCTTTCAATAAATCTGTAATTGAGCTAATGTTGCTTTCAAAATTGTGGCCATCCCTATCATGTGAAGGCCAATTCTGTACTAGGTGAATTATCTGGCCTCTTATTTTCTTTCATTTTGTAATTAAATCTTTTTTCTGCTATTATTTCACATTTAACTGCTATTAACACCTATCCTCAAAGATGGATGGAGCAGAGAAAGGAATTGTTACCTTAGATTATATCTATAATTAATGCTGAAAACAAAACCCAAAATACCCACTCTTAACCCCTTAAGGTTCAGGAAAGGAAAACATTGCTCAGGGAAGTGACTTTCAAAATTCACATCTTCTGTGTTTTAGTTCTGTGTGCTTTCCGCTGTTTGGTTTTAGCAATTTGGGTACATAATGAGGAAAACAATTTAGAGTTATTGATTCAGAATTTTTTTTTTTGGCATGAAGTCATTACTGAATTTCATCTTAGCATTTTTCTTATTGTGCCTCTTCTTAGAAACAGACATGGATGATTAAAAGCTGCCCACAGGACTTGTAGCAATAATTACCTGCTCAAGTGTTGCCAAGCAGACAAGCAGATTCATTCCAGGACTTTTTTTTTTTTTTTTTTTTTTTTTTTTTTTTTTTACTTGTCAAAATGATTCTAGTTCTCAGAAGTGGAAGTGAACAATGGTTCATAATACAATTAAACACATTGGTTCTGAGCCTAGTGCTTTTTTGCTGCTGTTGTTAATCACTTAAAATGGATAATTAACTCTCAAATTAATCTCTGAAAATTAAAGGAACATCTGGTGAAGTGTATTATTTTGTGGGTTTTTTTTATATAAAAGTGGTTACCAAGTGGGTTGTTGTTGGGCTAGAAAAATTTTAACCACCTCTTCCATTTTTTTCTCCTTTTAAAAGTTGGCCAAACAATATGCATTCCACATAGAAATTTAATAGCTCCATCTGTAAGGACATAACTGACAATCTGAAGAATACAGGTGCTGAGCAGTGATAGGAGTTTTATATTATATTTGCCCTAGTAATATCTTCAGAGAATGGATCAGAGTGATGACCTATCAAAAACTTACAATTCTAGAATAGGCAGAATAAGCTTGGTTACATCTTTATCTTAATATAATAGTGTTATAAGGCAAAATTGCAATAAATCTAGTTTTGCAGATCTTAATTGACCTTACTTGTGGTTGTAGAATTTTCCAGGAAAGCGGACCAAAACAGAAAAAGGTAAAAGAAACACAGTAAATGGAAGTGAGGTACAGAGACAACCTGACTGGTGACAGCTTGCCCCTTTCTTATTTGATCATGGTTTAAACAGCTTGTGATTGGCTGAGACTCAGCTGTTTGCTGCAAGAGTAGGTTACAGTCTGTTTACACATCAAGTTAGGTTGCAGTTTGCTATGCATGCAGAAACATTTAGGCCAAACTCAAAACCCAAACAGAAGCAACTTTAGGCCAAACTAAATTCTGTTTAATAGAATGTTCTTAGAAAGCATTTTTTAAATCATATTAAGAGATATAAGATAAACTTTAGTTGATTACCTAGAAGTCATCTCCCTCTGCTCCTTTACTCATATACGCCCAATCTTATGTCAGGGATCATGTTCCCACATGCTTTAGAGAAGTGCAAGGTGTGCTTAGAAGAACAATCAGCATCAACATCACTTGCAAGTTTGTTGAAAATGCAAACATGTGGGCCCCGGTTTCTGTCTACTTATTTCTGTGTGAAGCCTGGAAATCTGTTTTAATAAACTCTGTAAGTTACTTTGAGACACACAGTTTTGAGAGCCACTGTTCTTTGTTAGGGTGGGAGGAGAGGGCGTTGATTTATGTCTATTCCATCCTCTTTGCCTGTGATTGGCTTATGACATGCACTTAATCCAATTCTGGCTGATGTGACCTAAAGGGATTTCTTCTGAGGATGCTAGGAAAGCTTTTTTTTTTTTTTTTTTTTTAAGGAGGAAAAGTAAGGGATGGATACCATTTTTTTGCCTTTGGCTATTTGTATGTGCACTATGATGTTTGGAACCCATGTTGCCACAAAGGTCACATGTTGTTGATACAGAGTGTTATGGTTTAGATATGCATTGTCCCCCAAAGCCCATGTATGAAGCAATGCAAGAAATTTTGAAGTTAAATTGTTAGATTATAAGAGATGTATCCTAATCAGTGGATTAAAATCCACTGATACAAATTAACTGGGTGGTAATGAAGGCAGGTAGGGTGTAGCTGGAGAAAAAATCACGGGGTTTGCCTTTGGGGTGTATATTTTGCTCATGGTGAGCAGAACATGGGCCCTTCCATCATGATATTCTGCCTCACCTTTGGCCCAAAACCATGGAATCACTGACCATGGTCTGAATCTCTGAAACAATATTTGAAAACATAATTATATGTAATTATAATAGAACATAATCATACATATATATGCACCTGTATTAGTCAGATTTTCATTAGTGTAAGAAAATACCTGCAATAATCAACTTAGAAAAGAAGAAAGGATTATTTTGGCTCCCAGGTTAAGTTTTTTTCTTTTTTCTTCATTTTGAATCCCAGAGATTGAACTCAGGGGCACTTGGCCACTGAGCACATCTGCAGCCCTATTTTGTATTTTATTTAAAGACAGGATCTCACTGAGATGCTTCTCGCTTTGCTGTTGCTGAGGCTGGCTTTGAACCCTCGATCCTTCTGACTCAGCCTCCCGAGCTGCTAGGATTACAGGCATGCACCACTGCACCCAGTTTTCCCGGGTTAAGTTTTAGTCCCTGGTCAATTGATTTATTGCTTCTGAGTCTATGATGAGGCAGCATATCAGGAGGGCAACAGATGGTATAGCAAGCTGATTACCTCATGGCAGCCAAGAAGCAAAAGACTGAGGAAGAGAGAGCGAGGTCCTATATAATCCCCTTGGGTTTTTCATTTTACTTGTGATGCTGGAATAAAATCCGGGGCCTTGCACATGCCAGGCAAACACTATACCACTAAGCTATACCTCTAAGACCTACCAAAAAAACCCTTCAAGTACATGCCCTCAGTAATCTCCTACTAAACACACCTTTTAAAGTTTCTACCATCTTTCAAGAGCAGGAAGCTAAAGACCAAACTTTCAGCACTGAGGCCTTCTCAAGACATTACAGATTCAATCTAAAGCAACACCTTTATACTATGATTTATAGTCAACACTATTTTAACGTTTACTTCTATTTTAATTTTAATTGATAGCATCGTTGACTAGTAATTAATTTCTAGCTTAATAGGCTTTTTCCTGTATGATTTCAACCCTTGAAATGTGTTGAGACATGATTTTTGATGAGTATATGGCTATATGTTATAATTGTTCTATGTAAACTTAAAACAATATATATCTCTTGAAGTCTGCTCAAACTTTGCACATATTCTTTATTTGGCAAACTCTTATGTATGCTTCATGACTCAGCTACTATATCGCCTCAGGAAAGGCTCTTCTGATAGTGTCAGATAGGATTAGATGTTCCTTCTTCCAGTTTCCCTCTATAGGATTCTTTAACAATGAATTCAGATTTAAATTTGATCTGAATATCCTTTTTTGGGATATAAGGGCATAAAGCCAAAATTATCTTCTAAATTATTTTTAGAATTAAACCTAATATAGTCTATTGGTGCAGAAAATACTTTAGGAAGGAGGGAAAAAGGGGAGAGATAGAGGGAGAAAAGAAGGGAGGGGGGAGAAGGACAAAACACAACATAATGTTGGATCAATTTATAAAACCAATATATGAATATATTTGATTTGATTGTATTCATAGGACTGGTTTTTGTTATTAGGCATTGCCGTCACCTGTACCACTCTCCCTCCACAAATCAACTTAGAGTTGCTAAATAAAGAATGCACAATTTGAATAAAAGAAATAATTATGGCCAACACTTACGTGGTCTTTCTCTATACCAGTTGCTTTCCCAAGCTCTCCAGTGAGTGTGTGGGGACCTAGGGGCAGGAGAGTATAAACTCATTTAATTCTCATGATAACCCTGTGGGGTGGGTACTATTATTTATCATTTTCATCTTCTAGATGCTGAGATTGAGACACCCATGGTGGTGAGCTCTAGTAGCCGAGCTGTGGAGCTGTGATATTAGCCTGAGCAGACTCACTGAGCATCTACTCCTTGAACTTCCATGCCACACTACCTCTCAATCAGCACAGAAAGGGAAATCTCAGTTACTAGATTTTGAAGCTTAAAGGCAACAAAATTTGAAAACTCTGTGGGATGATATAGTCTGCAAACTTTAGAACGGGGTTACCAAGACTTCAGATTCCAGGTTCTGCCTGGTGCTGTCTGTGGGCAACAGTGGGAGACATTTAACTTCGATCTTTCTCTGCCCCATTTGTGCATTGGACATAAGGGCATTTTTCCCCTTCCTTAGAGAGAAACTGAGGATTAGTGAAATAATGTCTGAAAGCACTTTAGATTCCAAAGAGGGAATAAGACTGTGTAGTAGAAGGGATTAAATGTATGCATGCCCTAATCCTCTATAAATTAGATGGGAATATAAACTCTCCCTCAGCCCTAGGAGGCTTCCTTTATGATATGTCACAGAGAAGAGGATCCTGCTTAAAGCAACAAATATCTACATATGTATTGATTTCTAATCATCTACTACATGTCTAAATTGCTTTAGTTTGGAAAAATAGGGAGGTCATATTGTTCTTTTAATAGCTACAATGAAAAATATTTGAAAGTGAGAAGTGCCTTTTCTGGGAAAACATAATTTCTCACTGAGCATACTGGGGAAAGATGCTGAACACAGAGTATGAGGGAAGTTGTTCTTCAGGAGAGCAGAGGAGGAAGCCTGGGTTTTCTGCTTATGAAAGGGAGGATGACATATATGTGTGTCGAGGGAAGGGTATTTGAACAGTGGAGGAAGGAGAGGAAGAGACAGAGAAATTGAACACTGCAAAAGGAATATAACATTATTGTTGTCTTCTCAAATATTAAATTAATTCTGGAAAATGCCATAAATGTTTAGAGTGAGTAGCATTTTTTGTGGACCCTGGAGGAAGGGTAGACTCTGGGCCCAGTATGGTGCAGGCCATGTGTTTAGATCAGACTGAGCCATGAAAAGAAATAGCTGAAATCTCCAGGTGGCTTAAGTCCTCTTCAGACTGTCCATTTGGAGGGTCCAAGCAATCCTACATAGACCACCAGGGCATCTAGTTGGTATTTCATGAGGCAAAAAAAGCATGACCATGCCAAATAATTTGGAGTCACCAGAGGTATTTTCTACCTAATATCATGGGAGGAGGTGAATGCTTTAGTTTCTGATGAGGGTCTTACTCTTTATTATATAACCAACTTCTTGAGACCTCACAAGGCCATTGGTACAGGGAGGATTAACTGATCAGTGACAACCCAGTTTCACTGGGTTCACTACCTGCCTGTAGCTCTCTATAGTTCCCTGCAGTGACCCATCAGTTCTTCCCTAGCTTCCCTTGGAAGCTCCTAATGTGTGATTCACATGCTCACACCATCATATCCCCTCCATGGGGGCCCTTCTAATTCCACTGGGGACCCATTGAGCTCCTCTCTGTCTACTAGGCATCTCTTGGCACAGCCCAGGCTCCACAGTAAAGTTCATGAGCCCTTGGGTGAGGAGCTCATTTCCAGAAGCCTCTGAGATTGGACCAAAGCAGAAGGTTTTCTTCATTTCTTTATTCCTTTGACAGCCGCTTATTGAGCATCTAACATGCTTACACACCAGGCATTTGGATGGAGGAGAACAATGAAAATGCTAAATAGAGGGTACAAGTTCTAACAAAACACATACTCATTCAATTTTCTACTTTTATTCCTTCAGTACGCCAACAGGGTGAATGAAATGCCAGGTGGTTGGATTACCTTGGTGTGATCCCACTGAACAACTTCACTAAAGGTGGAAGCTGCATCTGCATAACAAAGAACTTACCAAAGGCAAAGCTATCAGAGATTTTTTAAAAGTGAAAAAGCAGTGCTGGAGCAGTACTTAATAATTATCTCAATGAAAAGAATAAGCAATTATAATACAAAGAACCGGCATATAATCTTTCTAATCTACAAAGTTTCAAGCTGATCATGAATAGAAATTTAGAGTTGTGTGGCCTCCTATAAACTCCCAAACAACCCCTCCCTTCCCTTCCCTGATGTATTCTACTGGAAGCCATAGCTTATCACATTTTATGTATGACTACACTATTATAGGGTATAATTTTGAAGAAATTGTTCATATGACAGTTTTATTTTTGCTGATCCTTAGGGACTTATTCTTGTTCCTCTTTTCTTTTGTTGTTCTTTTATTACTGTAACCTGGACCCATACAAACCTCTAGGTCCCTCCAATCGTATTCTATGGAACCTTAGCCTTTGACATTCTCCTCCAAAACAAGATTCTGTTGCTACACTGTTTTAGAAGCCCTGCAAACCAAGATTATGTTTTAGAGATGTTTACTACAAATTAGAAAAGTAAGACCCTTGGAAACCTTTTATCAGAAATACAGTTTTGAAACTATTTTTTTAATCAAAATTTCACAAAGCATTTACCCACTGAATTTGTTTTCCCAATATAATTTATTAACTCTCTGAATCTGCTTCTAGGTATCCTTCAGAGTCTAGAGAAACACATGGGGGCCCAGATAGTGGTCTTAAATGGAGTAAGGAAGGCAGCTGACATTGAGATTGTAATCCAAAAAGAAATATTCATGTACAGTTGATGCATTCAACTAGGAAAACCTTCTATAGAGGTCTAAGTATGTGTGTGTATCCACGCGTGCACGCACACATACATTCTTTCTTCAGAGTCCAAAATGTGGTACGAAATTTACTGAATTTGCTTAAGATACCCCTGCCTTATTCACTTCCCTCTAAATCCTCCATGCTCCATTTCCTAAACTATCGACACCAAACTCCACAACCTGCTGCTGTCCTATCAGGAGCAGCCCGTTTCTCACCTGTCATTTTTCCTTTTTGCCTCTCTCTGAAGGCCTTGGCTTTTATAAGCCTAAGGCCAGTTCTGCCTATGAATAGGAAACCTAAGGATCCTCAGTGCATCTCTAGCCCACTCACTCATGAATTCCAGTATATTTTGGACATAGATATATGTATTATGTAAAATTCCCACCTCTAAGAAGTTCACAGTTTAAAGGAAGACAGATAAATAAGTCACAAACACAGGTGTCAAGTGATAAGTCAAGTGATGAATTAGGGGTACATAGAGAATGAGAGTGAGAGACAGCTCCTCAAAGCCATTGATGCTTGCATAGAATCTTGCAGCATAAGCTGATGTTCCTGGAGAGGTGGGCTTTGTCCAGGCCCAAGGCATGAGCATGGGACACTTGGGGAAATGACTGAAAATTCCGGTGTGGGAAGAAAAAGGGGGATAGAGATTTGCTCTGGGGGGTAGGAAAAACCTTTATAATATGCCAAGCCTTCATTTTTATCCTGAAGACAAAGAGAAATACCAAGGTAATTTTCAAGGAGAGAAAAGTGATTACATTTACAACATTTGCAACACATCTCTATGACCACAGTGTGGAAGGTGGCATTGTAGTGGTCAAGGGTATACATTGAAGTATAAGGGATGTCTATACAGAAAGTATTATGCTGTCATTTATGTTACAGACCTGGCAAGCATGAGCTAGTCCTTCTTTCCCATGGAAGACCAGTATTATTTAAAAGAATAAGTGAAATTTCAAACATGTATATTTGGCAAACTATTTTCTTTTTATAAAGAGAACATTGAGTGAGCCTGTCACTTCAAGGAAAGCTAATAGTATTAGTTACTAATGACAGAGTTCAGAATTTTGAGTGAAAGTTGGATTTTTGGAGAACTTGTAATAGTCACCACGGTGAGCCTGGCAACTTTTCAACAGTGAAAGACATTTCTCATAAGGTCAGTGTGATATAAACAAATGCCATTTTTGATGGCATGATGAAATGTATCAGTATTTGAGAGATCTGAATAACTCAATGAGTCAATATTTCCAAGTGACCAATGCATGCTGTTCTTGGGTAAAACAGCCATTCAGAGTGCAAAAAAAAAAAAGGACAAATGCATTTTAAGAGTATGAAAAGTTCTTTGATGAAGGTTTCAGATTCCACAACTTAGCTTACCATTAAGGAATTATTACTTGTGGAGTCTTGGTGTAGTATTAAAGAAGAATATTCCAAATTACCTGAAAAGTTTAATAAAATATTCTTTCTATTTCATAGTATTTCCCTAGTGAGGGTTGATTTTCTTCAATCAAAACAACATTCACAAGTGGTTGAATGAAGAAATAAATACAAAAGTCCAGCTAAACAAAACATAGAAAGGATTTGTAAAAATGTAAAACCCTACCATATCTCTCACTAAATATATTTTGGGAAATAATTATTTGTAACAAATACTTATACTACTATGGAATGGATTTATTGTTGTAATTTACTTATTCATTAATTTTATAGTATTGAGGATTGAACCCAGGGGTTCTCTACCACTGAGTTATATCTCTAGGTCTTTTTATTTTTATTTTATTTTTTTTTCCTTTTTTTAATTAATTGTTCCAAATATTACAGAGCTCTTGATAAATCATCTTCCATACATTTGACTCTATTGGGTTTTGAACTCCCATTTCTACCCCAAATACAGATAGCAGAATCACATCTGTTACATACTCACATTTTTACATAATGGCATATTAGTGACTGTCTTAATCTGCTACCTTTCCTAACCCCTACTATCCCCCCTCCCCTCCCCTCCCACCTTCCCTCTCTGCCTCCTCAGCTGTTGTTCAATTCTCTACCTTTTTCCCCCCCTCCCTCTTGCCCATCATAACCTCTAATACTTTTGTGTATCATTGAAGGTCTCCTACCTTTTGCAAATCCTTTCAGTTCTCTCTCCCTTTCTCTCCCCCCATTCGTCTTTGTTTACAGTTAGTCTTTTCCTCATGCTCTTCCTTCCTGTTTTGTTCTTAGTTGCTCTCTTTATATCAAAGGAGACATTTGGCATTTGTTTTTTAGGGCTTGGCTAGCTTCACTTAGCATAATCTGCTCTAATGCCATCCATTTCCCTGCAAATTCTATGATTTTGTCATTTCTTATTGCTGCATAATACTCCATTGTATATAGATGCCACATTTTTTTTATCCATTCATCTATTGAAGGGCATCTAGGTTGGTTCCACAGTCTAGCTATTGTGAATTGTGCCGCTATAATCATTGATGTGGCCGTATCCCTATAGAGCACTCTTTTAAGGTCCTCAGGGAATAGTCTGAGAAGGGCTATAGCTGGGTCAAATGGTGGATCCATTCCCAGCTTTCCCAGGAATCTCCATACTGCTTTCCAAATTGGCCTCACCATTTTGCAGTCCCACCAGCAGTGTACAAGTGTACCCTTTTCCCCACATCCTCGCCAACACTTATTGTTGTTTGACTTCATAATGGCTGCCAATCTTACTGGAGTGAGATGGTAACTTAGGGTGGTTTTGATTTGCATTTCTCTGATTGCTAATGATGGTGAGCATTTTTTCATGTACTTGTTGATTGATTGTATGTCCTCCTCTGAGAAATGTCTGTTCAGGTCCTGGGCCCATTTGTTGATTGGATTATTTGTTATCTTATTATTTAATTTTTTGAGTTCTTTGTACATTCTGGAAATTAGGGCTCTATCTGATGTGTGGGGGGTAAAAATTTGTTCTCTGATTTGATATCAAGCTCCTTGATCCATTTTGAGTTAACTTTTGTGCATGGCGAGAGAAAGGGATTCAGTTTCATTTTGTTGCATATGGATTTCCAGTTTTCCCAACACCATTTGTTGAAGATGCTATCCTTCCTCCATTGCATCCTTTTAGCCCCTTTATCAAATATAAGATAGTTGTAACTTTGTGGATTAGTCTCTGTGTCCTCTATTCTATACCATTGGTCCACCCGCCTGTTTTGGTACCAGTACCATGCTGTTTTGGTCACTATTGCTCTGTAATATAGTTTGAAATCTGGTATCGCTATACCGCCTGATTCACATTTCCTGCTTAGAATTGCTTTTGCTATTCTGGGTCTTTTATTTTTCCATATGAATTTCATGATTGCTTTATCTATTTCTTCAAGAAATGCCGTTGGGATTTTGATTGGCATCGCATTAAACCTGTAGAGAACTTTGGGTAATATCGCCATTTTGATGATGTTAGTTCTGCCTATCCATGAACAGGGTACATTTTTCCATCTTCTGAGATCTTCTTCTATTTCTCTCTTTAGGGTTCTGTAGTTTTCATTGTATAAATCTTTCACCTCTTTTGTTAGGTTGATTCCCAAGTATTTTATTTTTGGGGGGGATATTGTGAATGGAGTGGTTTTCCTTATTTCCATTTCAGAGGTTTTGTTGCTGACATACAGGAATGCCTTTGATTTATGCGTGTTGATTTTATAACCTGCCACTTTGCTGAATTCATTTATTAACTCTAGCAGCTTCTTTGTAGACCCTTTTGGGTCTGTTAAGTATATTATCATGTCATCCGCAAATAGCGATAATTTAACTTCTTCTTTTCCTATTTTTATGCCTTTAATTTCTTTTGTCTGTCTAATTGCTCTGGCTAGAACTTCGAGAACTAAATTGAATAGAAGTGGTGATAGAGGGCACCCCTGTCTTGTTCCAGATTTTAGGGGGAATGCCTTCAATTTTTCTCCATTTAGGATGATGCTAGCCTGAGGTTTAGCATATATAGCTTTTACAATGTTGAGGTAAGTTCCTGTTATCCCTAGTTTTTCTAGTGTTTTGAACATAAAGGGATGCTGTACTTTGTCAAATGCTTTTTCTGCATCTATCGAGATGATCATATGGTTCTTATCTTTAAGTCTATTGATGTGGTGAATAGCATTTATTGATTTCCGTATATTGAACCATCCTTGCATCCCTTGGATGAATCCTACTTGGTCATGGTGCACAAGTTTTCTGATATGTTTTTGTATTCGATTCGCCAGAATTTTATTGAGAATTTTTGCATCCAAATTCATTAGATATTGGTCTGTAGTTTTCTTTCCTTGAAGTATCTTTGTCTGGTTTTGGGATCAGAGTGATGTTGGCCTTGTAGAATGAATTTGGAAGTTCTCCCTCTCTTTCTATTTCCTGAAATAGCTTGAAAAGTATTGGTGTTAGTTCCTCTTTAAATGTTTTGTAAAACTCTGCTGTATACCCATCCAGTCCTGGGCTTTTCTTAGTTGGTAGTCTTTTGATGGTTTCTTCTATTTCCTCTATTGTTATTGGTCTGTTTAGGTTGTCAATATCCTCCTGACTCAATCTGGGCAGATCATAAGACTTAAGGAATTTATCTATGCCTTCACTATCTTCTATTTTATTGGAGTATAAGGATTCAAAATAATATCTGATTATCTTCTGTATTTCTGAAGTGTCTTTTGTGATATCGCCTTTTTCATCCTGTATGCTAGTAATTTGGGTTCTCTCTCTTCTTCTCTTCGTTAGCATGGCTAAGGGTCTGTCAATTTTATTTATTTTTTCAAAGAACCAGCTTTTAGTTTTGTCAATTTTTTCAATTGTTTCTTTTGTTTCAATTTCATTAATTTCAGCTCTGATTTTAATTATTTCTTGCCTTCTACTTCTTTTGCTGTTGTTTTGCTCTTCTTTTTCTAGGATTTTGAGATGAAGTATGAGATCATTTATTTGTTGGTTTTTTCTTTTTTTTTTGAGGAATGAACTCCAAGCAATGAATTTTCCTCTTAGAACTGCTTTCAATGTGTCCCATAGATTCCGATATGTTGTGTCTGTGTTTTCATTTAACTCCAGGAAGTTTTTAATTTCCTCCTTAATGTCTTCTAAAACCCATTGATCACTCAGCAACCTATTGTTCATTCTCCAAGTGATGCTTGATTTTTCCTTCCTTCCTTTATCAGTGATTTTCAGTTTCATTCCATTATGATCAGATAAGATGCATGGTATTATCTCTACCCCTTTATATTGTCTAAGAGTTTCCCTGTGACATAATATATGGTCTATTTTTGAGAAGGTTCCATGAGCTGCTGAGAAAAAAGTGTAACTACTTGATGTTGGGTGGTATAGTCTATATATGTCAATTAGGTCTAGGTTGTTAATTGTGTTATTGAGTTCTATAGTTTCCTTATTTAACTTTTGTTTGGAAGATCTGTCCAGTGGTGAGAGAGGTGTGTTGAAGTCTCCCATGATTATTGTATGGTGGTCTATTAGACTCTTGAACTTGAGAAGAGTTTGCTTGATGAACAAAGCTGCACCATTATTTGGGGCATATATATTTATGATTGTTATGTCTTGTTGGTGTATGGTTCCCTTGAGCAGTATGAAGTGTCCTTCTTTATCACTTTTGATTAACTTTGGCTTGAAATCTATTTTATTAGATATGAGTATGGACACTCCTGCTTGTTTCCGCAGTCCATATGAGTGGTATGATTTTTCCCAGCCTTTCACCTTCAGTCTATGAATATCTTTTCCTATCAGATGCGTCTCCTGTAGACAGCATATTGTTGGGTCTTGTTTTGTGATCCATTCTACTAGCCTGTGTCTCTTAATTGGTGAGTTTAAGCCATTAACATTTAGGGTTATTATTGAGATATGGTTTGTTCTTCTATCCATATTTGTTTATTGATGTTACTAACCCTGATTTGTTATCCTCTTTGACTACTTTCCCCCCTTTACTGTCCTATCTCCCATTGTTGGTTTTCAATGTTATTTTCCATTTCCCCTTCCTGTAATGTTTTGCCAAGGATTTTTTGAAGAGATGGTTTTCTAGCTGCGAATTCTTTTAACTTTTGTTTATCGTGGAAGGTTTTAATTTCATCTTCTAGTCTGAAGCTTAATTTCGCCGGATACACGATTCTTGGTTGGAACCCATTTTCTTTCAGTGTTTGAAATATGTTATTCCAGGATCTTCTAGCTTTCAGAGTCTGTGTTGAGAGATCAGCTGTTATCCTGATTGGTTTACCCCTAAATGTAATCTGCTTTCTTTCTCTTGCAGCTTTTAAAATTCTCTCCTTATTCTGTATGTTGGACATTTTCATTATAATGTGTCTAGGTGTGGATCTCTTATGATTTTGCACATTCGGCATCCTGTAGGCTTCTAGGATTTGGGAATCTGTCTCATTCTTCAAGTCTGGGAAGTTTTCTCGTATTATTTCACTGAATAGACTTTTTATTCCTTTGGTTTGGAGCTCTGTGCCTTCCTGTATCCCAATGACTCTTAAATTTGGTCTTTTGATATTATCCCATAATTCTTGGATGTTCTGCTCATGGTTTCTTAGCAGACTTGCTGAGCTGTCTATGTTCTTTTCCAGTTGAAATACTTTGTCTTCATTGTCTGATGTTCTCTCTTCTAAGTGATCTACTCTGCTGGTAGTATTCTCAATTGAGTTTTTAAGTTGGTTTATTGTTTCCTGCATTTCTAGAATTTCTATTTGTTTGTTTTTTATTACCTCTATCTCCCTGTGAAATTGATCTTTTACTTCCTGGATTTGTTTGTCAATGTGATCTTTCATTGTCTGATTTTGCTGTCTCATGTCTTCCTTGAGACTCCAGATCATCTGAAGCATATAAATCCTGATCTCTTTATCTGACATTCCATCTGTTGCAGCTATTACCTCTTCTAAGGTTGAGTTGACCTGCATTGCTTGTGGTCCTTTCTTTCCTTGTCTTTTCATACTGCTCGCGTTTCTTTCTGCTTGGTGCAACTGTTGTGTTTTTGAAATTTACCCCCTATTTATTTATGTTGCTCTTGTATAGTTGGGAAGTCTCCCTTGCAGAGCGGGTATTGGCTGTGCTCCTCCTCTAATTATGGTGGTCTGTCTACCCCGCTGATCGGTCGCAGGTCTGCCCCCGCTGCGGGCACGGGTGGTGGCTTTGCTCTGCCCCCACTCCAATTGTGGTAACGTAACTACCACGCCCTGGGGTCGTTGGTCCTGATCTGGATGTGGGTGGCGGCTCTGCTGGGCCCCCACTCCAATTGGTGTGACGAGTCTACCGCGCTGGCAGACCTCTAGGCCGGTGGGTCGAAGTTCTGCACAGCCCCCACTCCCAATGGGGGTACCTGACTACCTCTCCAACGGGTCGCTGAGCCCCCTCCGGACCCGGGCGGCGACCCTGCTCCACCCCCACTCCAACCAGTGTGACGCGACTGCCTCGGTGTTACGTGTCCACCACGCTGGCAAGCTACCTGGCCTGTCTTGCCAGTTGGCGGCAGGTCTGCCTGCCCTACTTGCTCGGATGTCAGCTCTGCACAGCCTCTACTCCAAATGAGGTTACTTGGCTACCGAGCCGCGGAATCACTGGTCCTATTCTAGGCGTGGGCGGCTGCTCTCTTCAGCCCCAGCTGCGTTTGGGGTGTCATGGTACCACGCCGGCGGGTCACTTGGCCTGCTCTGGGCGCAGGTGAAAGCTCCACTCTGCCCCTACAGCACCCCGCCGGACCCTGATTGAGAAGCAGTCACCGCCGGTTCCCTAGCCTTGGGCCAAAGCAGCTTAGGTAGCCGGAACCCCGCCTCTCCGATGCCGATACACTCTCCGCTGGGAGCTGGCTCCAGGGAGCGACCCCCACGGGTTCCCCAGCCCCAGGCCAAAACTGTTCCGGGAGTCAGAACCCAGTCGCCCCAAGCTCAGCGCACGCTCCACTTGGAGCTGGCCTCCACCGGCAGTCTCCGCAGTTTCCTCAGACCTGGGCCAGGTTAGCCCCGGGAACCAGAATCCAGCTGCTCAGTGCCCGGCGCATGCCTTGCCCAGCACGCGCCTCTAGGAGTATTCTCCACAAGAACCCCCGCCCCGATCCTGAGCAAGAAATCTGTCTGCTAGACGCAGGCAAATACCAGCCTGATATCACCTGTTCCGTAGTTGAATGGGCTGAGATCAGTAGAACATGGGGATGATTACATCATCTCTCCGAAATGGTGGCTGCTGTCCTCCACTGTGGTCCGACCGGTGTCTGGAACCAAACTGGGCCACTTCTCTCCTCTGTTTCAAAGCCGGAACTCAGCACTAAGGGCTCCGATGTACCACTGGCGGGAGCCCCCCCGGATCCGTATCGCTGTTCCCCCGCTCCGGCACCCTGCCGCTCCCCGGCACGCGCCACAGACTCCAGCCTCCGGGCGATCGCCTGTCAGGCTATGCTACCCTCCGTGCGGGGAAATGGAGCTCTCAGAGCCGAACTTCTCACGATGGAAATCTGTCCACTAGATTCTGGAGCACCTCAATTTCACTGGAACTTCCCAAAGATATCCTTCAGCCGTTTTGCATCGTCTTTCTCCCACTTAGTGACTCGGCGCCCTGGGGTGATGCACTCCCTTTGCCGCCATCTTCCTATTCTCCTTGAGTTATCTGTGCTCCACAGGAAGGAGGATCACTTTGATTTTTTCTGCTTGCCCCTCCCCCAGCGCTGGCTAGCCAGGTTTCGTTTTGGCTGCTACTGGGAGGAGGGGTTGGAGGTCAGGTGTCTCTAGTTTCCCCCTAGTCTTTATGGAGGCTCAGCTTGATACTCCCTCTCCCGGAAAGCCTAGGAGAGATTTTATGCGAATTCCCTATGTCTGGGGGGTGAGCTGATTGACACAAACCTGTTTTGATGTTGCAGTCTGTGGGAGAGTGGCGGTGTATCCTTCAGCTTTACCGGATGGTGGCCGCTGACTGCCTTGGTGGAGTGTCCGCTGTGGGGGATGGGACTGTACCGCTTCCTTCCCCTTCTGAGATCCCGTGCTCGGCCCAAGGATCAGTGTGGGCTTGGCTGGCGGGATTCCACCTAATGGCAGTCTCTAATCTCCCTGCTTGCTAATTAATCACTTCTCTGCGGCGCCACGCCTTCTGTAGCCTTGGGGCAGGCCGCAGGAGTCAGTCGGCCTGGATCTCCAGGGTCCTGCTGCTCAGTTTTTTTTTTTTAAACATATGGCATTCCTTTTTTTTTTTTCAATACCTTTATTTTATTTATTTATTTTTATGTGATGCTGAGGATCAAACCCTGGACCTCGAATATGCTAGGTGAGTGCTCTACTGCTAAGCCATAACCCCAACCCCTCTCTTCAGTTTTAAAAAAGGTATAGGTGTCCTGAGATTAAAGACTTTGAGAACTACTAGATTAGACAGCTCTTTGCTAAACAAGATATTTGGCTTTAAATGAAATGGGATAAGATAGTGCAGGGAGTATTCTTTGTTTAATGGTTTGATTGCATGAATATTTAAGGATGAGAACTTTTTGGCATATGTTTGTTTTCTTATAGAATGTACCTAGAAGACTAGTTATTAGAAACTACCAGTTGAATTGTGTTCCCTTAGTGGGTTGGGAAAACAGGTAAGAAGGTTGTAACTAGTATTTTTATTTTAATGTGAGAGAATAGAATGAAATATACCATGCTTCACTCTCTATATAGTATTATTTGGTGAAATTTTTATTTCAATTAAATCTATGTGTATAGAAAGACAAATGAATGTGCTGGGTCACAATGAAAAATGTTTATCTTACTCTGGTTGCTGTGAGAATTTAGAAATACCTTGCGGGAGAAAATTGTGTTGTGCCTGGACTCTGACCTTGTGTACCTTGATTCTCTGCAGGACTGGCTCTTCTTCCCAGCATCATTCTCTAATGTCTCACACAGGGGACTTTTTGTCTATGTTGGCTTCTCCATGCCAACCTTAGGTTAATCTGATTTGAGTGCTGTCACAGTTTTTCCTTCTCCAACAGTTGTTTCCTCTTTGTTACTCCGGCTCCATTTCCATTCATCTGTAGATCACATTCTTCCACTTTGTCCTACAGATGTCACTTTACAAACTATCTGTTCTGGGAAATCCATTGATTTTCTTACATCTCTCACAAATCAGTTGATCTGATTTGTGCTTGGTGTTCAAAGCACCACAGAAAGATCTGTCCTCTGGGAACTCATTCCTTCTCCTTTTCTGTTACTATCACAGACCCCTATAGGCATTCGCTACCTGGTAGACTCACAATAAATACTAGCTACTTTAGTGAGGCATTTAGAATCATTAAACATTTATTTCAGTAACTGCCATGTGGATTGAACGATGTAGGTCTTGTTAGAGTTTCAAAAATTCTGTAAACCCAAACAGCAATTCCCAGGGAAGGCATGAGGGGATGCAGAACTTGGAGTGGGAGCTTTTCAAAGTCTTGATTGAAATGCAAAGGATTATTATCATTGCAGGCAATCAAATAAAACAGTTTCAGTATGATATAAGTTTTTTTTTTCCAAATTTCCCCTGAGAGGAGACTATGTTTGGGAACATTTACATTTTATTTGAAGAGAAAATTGACATTTCTTTTTTTTTTTTGCAGCATATGTGTTTGTGTGTATGTGTGTATTTATGCACACATATATATTTAAATATCATCCTCCATGCTGTGCTCTGCAGGTATGCCCCTGTGCACTGCCTTACTAGAGCATTCCCTTCCCACCAACTGTGCAACCATGAGTCTATTACTTTAATTTTTAGAAACCTAATCTATCATGTCTCAAAAAGTTGTTAATAATTACATTAACTGTATTACATGGTTGTTACAAACAAATCTAAATATTTTAAAAAGCAGAGGGCAAATCTTACTTTATTAGTATATGAAATCTTATTTTTCACTTTTTCCATAAGTTTAGAGTCTTTCTAGAGATTAAAAAAAATGTTCAAAAAACATCAAATAAAGTCAAGTCTGTCGCCAAAATATCCACAGCTGAGGAGCGGGCAGGAGACCAGCAGCCAAACCTTCTGGATACAACCAGACACAAACTGAAAAATCAGTGTACGTTTTCCTAAATATTTTGTTGTTGTTGTTGTTTTTGAAGGAGCTTATATTCCTTTTTAAAAGACAAGTTGGTATGATGAATCAATGATTTTCCAGCTGGGTGATGTGAATATGAGGCCCAGTGTATTCTGACTATTTTAAAATTTTAAATTTTCTACCACAAAAGTTTTTAAAATGCACATTTAGTGCTAATTCTAGAAGAGTCTAAGTGTAAATCACATGGATTTGGTTTCACTTGACTCTACTTTTTAACTTCACAGATTACCTCAATAGGATGTATTCCTTGTTTTTCATGTTAGTCAAAGACTAGCACCACCTAGAAAGACACAAGGATAGCCCTTTACAAAGCAGAGTGAAGAATGTGTCTACTCCCCAAGGAAGACTGATTCCAAACAAATGCCCAGAGCTGCCAGGCAGAGGAGGAGAAGCCACCTCTCCAAAATTTAGCATATTAATACTGATATGATGAAGGAGGATGGTCATTTTTTCCTCATTGATAATTCTTAGTTTTCAGAGCCTACAATGGATGGGAAGGGCATTTTTTAAAGTGATTTCCTGTTTAGAAGAAGGATAAATGTCTCCTGGAATAAATCAGATAGCTTTATGCTCTTGGTACTGAACTAAGCAGTGTAGTATTGCTGAATATCAAGTGGTTGGTTTTTAACTTGGTTTTGAGAACTTCTCAGGTATAAAAATGTAAACCAACTATTTATCAGACTAAACCATTCTTATACATTGGAATAATGTGTTTCTGATCAGGTCTTCAATTAGTTATCAAATCACTCTTTTATTTGACTGCAACACCTATTAGTCATAGAATGTTATAACTGGAAGGGGACTTTGCTTATATAAGAGACATCATTTAAGACACAGATCAACCCTAAATCCTTCCTGGGAATGCATCTATGTGTGTGTATGTGTGTGTATTTATATGTATATGTATGTCTATTTCTATGGATATAAATGGTGCCCACTTAAATGAGAACAAAGGATCTGTACTTGAGGTTTGCTATAGCAAAGGAGTCATCCACCATCCCTTGTGTTTGGCAAAGCATCAAATGTAGGTAGCAGAATATGGAAGCTGTATAGTAGTGAGAGGGATAGAGCAAGACAGAGATGGCTTCAAGTGTTCTTGGACTATTGGCTTGGGAAAGCTAAGTTTGGTGTTTTATGTGACTGGCATGGGGAACATCTTTAGCTTTCTCTGGTAGGTCCAAATTTGGAAGCAAGGGCAAAAATTAGGGGAGTTGGCAGTCAATTCCACTGAACATTCTGGGCTCCTGGAGCTTTACAGCTTATGATTTGTCTTCTGGGGCTGGTTGCAGTGATTATGGGTCAGAATTCTAGGGTGATATGTAGTCTCACTATGGTCATTGTACACTTAGTCTCTCAAAAGTTACTCTTCAGGATATAGATGCAATTAAACCAGTGTTCATCCTGCAGAATATTCCACCAAAAGAGCACAGAAGAAATAAGATGTACCCATAGACGATTATAATGTAATACAGAGTGTTTCAAAAGAAGGGACTAAAGAAAGTCATAATAGTTACTTAGAAAATAGGATGGTCTCAGTTGAAAGAAGTGTTCTCTTGGAAAGAATCTCATCACAGAGTCTGCACAGGAATAGGAAAAGGGCACAAATGCTCTCAAGAACAGGTTTCAGCAAGGAAGGCACATTCTCATTTTAAAGGAAAGGAGTGCAAAGACCCAGAAAGGTTCAGTTATTTTCCCAAAATCATTCAGGAAATGACAGACTTGAGATGTACACATGGTTCTGTGAGGCAAGAAAGGTGACATTCTTCCCTTTCTTGGTTGTCCAAGTTGTATACCAATGAGGGCATTGAAATTTTAAAGAAACAGGTTCTGCTTAAAAATATATATATATACTTGGCATTTTTATTTTTTCTTGAAGACAATAAAAAAACAAAGTTTTTTTTTAATATTCCAGCTGTGTATTATAAAGATCCACAAGGTCCTCTTGGCTAGAAAACATGCAGCGATTGTTGACTTTCATTGGAGACTGTTTCAAACCATCGAAGAGTCTCTCGGAGATTTAACATTTATCAAATGGGGAAATAGTTTTAAATAACTCAAAATAATTACTATGACCTTCTGATGTCCATCTTCAGACTTTAATGTAATAGTCACAGATGTCTAGCAATAAGTGAGGTACATTTATTCCCCCCAACCCCATTTCATTTTTTCCTGGAATCATTGAGAAATGTTGTCAGGGAGCCGGCAGCCAGGCCCTCTGAATCCCTTGGTATTCATGGAGAAAACATGGGGGATATAAAAGAGTCAGTTATTGGATCAGAAGTTATATATTTGTATGTGTTAGGTTTGAATCTACTTTGCTTTGGGATTTTGAATAAATTCATGCACCACTGGTCCTAATTTCTCTCTTGATAGTAGAGTAGAATAAATAAATAGTTGCAACCAAGTCTTATGCAGAGGGCTTTCTTTCATAGGGGAATAAGAAGAAGGTGATTTTGCCAAATCCCAGTCTCCAGCCTTCCGGATATAAAGGGTGAATCAGAAAAGTCACATTGAATTTTCTTTTCTTTAAAGCTCACTGTTCAGTGAACTGGAAAGATCAATATGGCTGTTCAAAAGCTTCTGAAAAATAAAATCTATTTTAACTTCGTAGTGCCTTGAATTGGAAGCACTAGTGAGGGTGCAATTAGAGTGGAAATTCTTTTTCTTTCTTATTTCTACAGTTTATTCACTGATCTCTAAAGAATTCTAGGAATTGGAAATTTAAAAAATCAATGTATGAGATAAGTAAACCAGAAATGTCACACAGAGGAAAAGGTCAGACTCGGTAGCAGCAGATACCAATTTACAATTTTGAAAAGCATGAAACATATAAGGCCAATAATGAAATCACTGTACACATACAGCCATGAATCACTGGACAATTGAAATATGTTCTTGGAGCTGAGTTACTAATAAAGCCAGTCCATTGTGATATGAGCATCATGGTGTGCACTTACAGGGACCTAAATGGTACAACCTATCGCACACTGAGGTTCTATATAGGTAAAGCCAGGATGGACAAAGCCATATGAGATTAAATCCAGCACAAAATTAATTGTATTAATTATATCATTATATTCTCCAACTCCATCCTTTCCCTGCAAATGCCATAGTTTTACCCTCTTTTAATGCTGAGTAATAGTCCTGTGTGTGTGTGTGTGTGTGTGTGTCTGTGTGTATCACAGTTTCTTTATCTATTCATCTATTGAAGGGCATCTAGGTTTTTCTACAGTTTAGCTATTGTGAATTGAGCTGCTATAAACAGTTGGAGAATAAAATGATACAATCAAAAGACAAGGTGAATATGAGATATATGAGGTTGCTGCCAAAGGCAGACAGTTTTATAATAAATATTTTTCCTATGCATTATATTGCACTGCCTGCCCTATGATGTTGTGAAGACTACAGTGTCACTAGACAATAGAAAACTTTCATCTTCATTTTAATCTTAGGACCATTGTCATATATGCAGAATGTTACTGACCAGTACATGTTTTTTTGTGGTGTTTGACTATATGACTTTAGCATGTACGTCTGAAATGGATCTTCCTCTTTGGCATGATTATGCTTTTGTTCTTTTTAAGTGCTTTCGCTGTATCTTCATATTATAATACACCACTATTCTTTTTAAAATTAATTAATTAATTTTAATCACGTGTATATGACAGCAGAAAGAATTTTGATTCATTGTATACAATTGCAGCATAACTTTTCATTTCTCTGGTTGTACATGATGTTGCGTTGCACTGTGTGTGCAGTCACACATGTACCTAGGGTAATGAGGTCCATCTCATTCCACCATCTTTCCTGCCTCCATACCCGCTCCCCACTCCTCCCTCCCCTTTGCCCAATCAAAGTTCCCCCATTTTTTCCATGCCCCCCCACAATGGTTCAGCATTCACTTAACAGAGAGAACATTTGTCCTTTGTGTTTTTGGGGATTGGCCAGAGACCCGGCACCTAATAGGGGAAAAAGTAGGCCTAAATCTTCATCATGTTGGATGAGGCCCCATCTTCCTTAACACGACTCCTAAAGCACAAGAAATATAATCAAAAATTAATAAATAGGATGGACTCAAACTAAAAAGCTTCTTCTCAGCAAAAGAAACAATCAGTGAGGTAAAGAGACAACCTACATTTTGGGAGCAAATTTTTGCCACATCCACATCAGAGAACTAATCTCCAGAATATATAAAGAACTCAAAAAGACTTAATACCAAAAAAACAAATAACCCAATCAATAAATGATCTAAGGAGTTGAACAGACACTTCTCAGAAGAAGATATGCATTCTATCAACAAATATATGAAAGAATGTTCAACATCTCTAGTAATTAGAGAAATGCAAATCAAAACTTCTCTAAGATTTCATCTTATGTCAGTCAAAATGGCAGTTATCAAGAATATAGACAACAACAAGTGTTAGTGAGGATGTGGGGGAAAAGGCATACTCGTACATTGCTTGTGGGACTGTAAATTGGTGCAGCCAATCTGGAAAGTAATATGGAGATTCTTTAGAAAACTTGGAATAGAACCACTATTTGACCCAGCTTTACCACTCCCAGGTCTATACCCAAAAGACTTAAAATTGGCATATTATAGTAATGCAGCCACATCAATGTTTAGAGTAGCTCAATTCACAATAACTAAACTGTGGAACCAACCTAGATATCCTTCAATAGATGAATGGGTAAAGAAACTGTGGTATATATACACAATGGACTATTACTCCACATTAAAAGCGAATGAAACTATGGCATTTACAGGTAAGTGGATGGATTTGGAGAATATAATTTTTAAAATGAGAATTATAGACCAGATCTTCATTCTCGGACTTAGCCATCTGAATGTACTCATGATAAGCACCCCTCATGTATAAGATGGCAATGCCTATAACGTCATCCTTTTTGTTACTCCTTTTAGAGCTATTCTAAGATTAGCCCACACATATTTCTAAACCTTGTTTTATAATGAAATCATCACAAAAGAAATATTTCTTGATAACATATCATTTAAAACATGTATTTTTACTCCTGCCTATACTGAATCCACATCCCTCATGTTTCCTCTCAATGGAAACAGAGCAGAGTTTTAACCTGTGGGCTTCAAAAATAATATTCCATACCTTGACAGTTACGTCCTGCCCAGAACAGCATTGTCCACCAAGTTTCCAGAGAATATTAAGTGCTAATGGCTTGATGCATCCATTGTATATAATTAATTAACTTCTCTCCTATGCATTTGGAATGAGAATAGTCTATATCAACTTTGAAAGCATTGAAAAAATAATTATGTACATGATGCTCTGAAGGGCTTAATTCTCGGAGGGAATTCCTCTTGAGCAAGGGGGCTGGGCAGGGCATATAATTTGGTGTTGTCCTTTGTGTTTTCTACAAAAAAGGAGTCCAACCCAAATGAACTGTTTTATCAGTGAAACCACGAGATAAGCCTCTTTTCCTAGTCTTTGGAAAAGACTTCACACCTCTGTCTTCTTCAATTATTCTCTAGGAATATTTATCTCAGCTAGTAGAAATAATGGAAATGTGATGGTATCTTTCACAAAGTGATGAAACATGACATCCATATTCTTGTGTTTATTTTTACTGGATTGATATCTACCCCACCTTATTTTCTAGCTAAAAAATATGATATAAATAGGCTTGATGGTATGTGATATTTTAAGTTTGGCACAGAGGAACAAAGAAGGGAATGAACAAATTTTGGTTTTCGGCCTTTTTTCTGTAGTGCTGGGGTTTGTTATCTTTATTAATTTTAAGCATAAATGTTTCACGTCAGTGTGTATATTAATGATATTCCTGGTCACAACTGAGAGTGTTTATGAATATAATGGTGAGTAGACTTGTACATTTTATGGTTTGTAGTTAAGGGTCTGTGACAGACTCTAAATTACAAGTTAAATAAGTTTTGTTCTTGGATGTAACAGCTGAAATTATGCACATAAATCCTCTTGATTTAAATCTCATCTTCTTGTAGCCATTTTTGACTTTGTCTCACAAATTCATCCAAGTCTTTTTGAAGTCATTTAGATTTCCTCTAATCAAGGTAGATAGTGATTGCTTTAATTTATCTGATGAGTTTGACGTAATCTTTGCCCTAAGAGCTCAAAAATATTTCTTGGGTAACACCATCCGTTGTGAGCAGGATATATAGATGCATTTAAGTTATAATATTTTTAAATGTAATGATACCTGAGAGCATAGGTGCCCAGGAAACAATGGCAAACTTCTAGAGAAAGAAATCTAAGGAAAAGTGAAGAGTTCTTAGCTGATGAGGAAAGGATGAGGGACAAAATCTCCAAAAGCCAATAGAAGCATCATTTGTTTTCAGACTCCCCACAACATAAGCTTGTATCTTTGTCTACAGAATCATGGGTGTGTACTTGTAAGTCTGAAAAAACATGGCATCCTCTGAATTGGAAAACACCATGATGATGGAGCTTTCCTTTTGCCAGTTTATGGAGATAACAGAAGTGGTTATCCTCCTTTGAGCATGTTTATTCTTATTTTCTGGTTTTCTGCATAGGCATGAGCAGGAAATAAGCATGCACATTATTGCTGTGCTCATCCCAGGTCCAGGAGAAATGTAGAGGTGTTGACAGAAGGGAGAACATGGATTTCACAGGTGCCTGGAGGTGGATCCCTATTGCCCAGTGGCCAACAGTCCACCAGCTTTTCTTCACAATTATCAAACAGGATGGACAATTGTAGAGACAAGTGTTTTATATCTAAAGCTGGGCCTGCCTATCAAGGAAAGGAGGATGCTGTGGCACTCGGGATCAGAATCTATGGATTGATGAAGACTATGAATATGAAAAACATGATGTTGTTAACTTGTTCTGAAACCTTGAAATGGTGGGGCATATTTTAAGCTTGAGTGAGATGAGTAATAAATAATAGGTAACAGGTAATTTACATATAGAAAGTATTATCCAAGGAGTTGGGATATGTAAGTGGTTTTGGAAAGATTGTTATAAATTTATGAACAGCAGACATAAATGGCTACAAAGAGAAGCCGGGATTCATTAGAAGAATTCTTTCATTCCAAAGCTATCATAAATTTACTATACTGTGGGGATGTATTGTGAGGCACCTTTCCTTTGGTGAGATGTTTTAAAATGTCAAAGAACCCCTTGGCATCTCTTATTGGTCCTTTCTGCCAAAACCTCAAGGGGATTAGCTGATTCTGGGGCATATTCTATATTATCTATCTTTGTCTTATCAAAATCAATTGCTGTTTGCCATGCACATGCCTTTAATCCCAGCAGCTTGGGAGGCTGAGGCAGGAGAATTGCAAGTTAAAGCCAGCCTCAGCAGCTTAGCAAGGCCCTATCCAACTTAACAAAACCCTGTTGCAAAATAAAAAATAAAAAGAGTTCAAATGGTTAAGCACCCCTGGATTTAATCCCTGGTACCAGGAAAAAATTATTTTCAATGACTATTTTAAAATATTTTGTCTTCTGAATATTCATTGATGGTATTATTTTAAAGAATGATTAGTCCATATTTATTTAGCTCTGGATACTGGCTGAATTTCAAGTTGATTAAAGACATTAAAATAGGAGAAAAAAGAAGAGGTCATCTAAATCAAGTACTGATATCAATTAAAAGTCCATAAGAGCTGGCCCACAGGTGCATACTTATAATCTCAACTATTTGGGAGGCTGAGGCAGGAAGATTGCAAGCCAGCCTCATCAGCTTAGTGAGACACTGTCTCAAAATAAAATAAATAAATAAATAAACAAATAAACAAATAAATAAATAAGTGATCTGAAGGTATAGATCAGTGATAAAGTACCCCGGGATTCAGTCACCAGCACTAGGGGAAAAATAGTTCACAAGAGATACCCTTCATGTATCAGGAATTTTGCTTTATCCTTCTGAGGGTTGATTTGATAAAGACTGTTGATTTTTTTCTTTTACTAATAAAAAAGTAATGTAAACAATTTAGTCCATTAGTTCTGAATTTAAAAGATAAAAACTGGAGATAGTTTCTGGGTCAAAAAATTGGTTGTTGAAGGTCATTGGCAATTGTACAAAGTATTTACAGACAGTGTAACAGGCAATTGGGGATATTTGACCTCAAAATGCATAACAACAGATGTCTGAATAAAGGACTTACAGTTTAAGATTTTAATCTCATTAAATAAGAATTCTTAAATAATACAAATAAAGAAAGATTCAGCTATATAGGTAATACTGGATATACTTGTGGTGAAACAAAACAAAACAAAAAACCCATAAAAAGAGTACAAAATGTATAAAGTAAAAACTATCAGTCCTCCAGAATTTCTCATGGCCCGTGCCTCAACAGCAAAACTGTGCAAATCATCAAAGTATTTATAATCTAAAAGTAATGATATGTATGTATATAAATAAAATAAGTCATAGAGGACAAAAGGTGCCAGTGGATGTCAGAAAATAAATGCAAATAAAGGCCTTAAGGAGTTCAAAAGGAGCCATTAATTACAGTCAGCCTGGATGAGAGAGGTAGGGAGAAGGGAGAAGGAAGGACATCAGTAAGAAAGCAAAGTCAGAAGGGAGTCCTAGAAGCATAGTTGGATTCCCACAGGCACAGAGGAAAAGAGGATGCACCTGCAGAAGTCATGGTATATGAGAAATTGAGGCACTGAAGCTGCTAGGTAAGTTCAAAGTACAAGGACATTAAAATTATGAGGATAGAGGGGCAGAAGGAGAAGGATTCCAACACAACTCATTAGAAGTAGCAAATTATGTCCAGGTGTGATGGTGCACACCTGTAATCCTAGTGGCTCTGGAGGCTGAGGCAGGAGAATCCAGAGTTCAAAGCCAACCTCATCAAAAGTAAGGCGTTAAGGAACTCAGTGAGATCCTTTCTCTAAATAAAATACAAAATAGGGCTGGGGATGTGGCTCAGTGGTTGAGTGTCCTTGAGTTCAATCCCTGGTACCAAGGGGGGGAAAAAAATAGAAGTAGCAGGTTACAAGGCTAAAATGACAAATTTAACCAATGAGTGTGGTGAAATTGGAGTAGCTGTTTAACTTGTAGAGAATTCACAGGATTGTTAGTTCTAAGGAAATTTTAAATAAGGGGTGAAATATTCAGCCTTATTTCCCATTTAATTCTGGGATTTTTCCATGGAGCAGATTGATGTGGGTGAAATGGGGACTATCAAGTCCATTTAAGAGAGAATTTCAAGCTAAGTTAATGGTGTCAAAAAAAATTACAACATTTAGTTTAAAGATCTTAATTGGCTTTTGTTTGTGCATTTACAACTAGACAACACTTCATTCTATAAAATCAAATCTTGATGAGTGAAGCAGATGAGTCTTACGTTTATAGGTCAAAAATGGCCCAGGAAAGCAGAAACAGCAAAATGCAGATTGATTGTTTCAAAGATACTTTCCTTGTAAAGGTTAAAGCAGCAGGAACTTCCTTACCATGCTGGGTAAAACCGATCTGTTTAGGGATTTGGCTATTCTCTCTCTCTCCCTCTCTCTGTCTCCTCATTTCCTGGAAGGTCAGATAAATTACTTAGCTTTGACTTGATGGTATGTATGGAACTGAGTAATTCCATTTTGAATTGGCCCATTGGGCCTAGTGCGGGAGCTCCATCCAAACCAATGCCTCCTATAAACATTAACAAAGACAAATGTAGAAATGAGTTTGAGGATCACCACAGAGACACCTTTCAGAGAGATTAAAATTGTGAAGATGGAAGAACAGAAGAAGAAGCATTCCAACACAATTCATCCTTATACACAAGAGGATTACTCATTGCCATCTTAAAGCCAAGGATGAAACAAGAGACCAAGGTAGCAGAATACAACAGTCACTAATATGCCATTATGTAAAAATGTGAGTGTGTAACCGATGTGATTCTGCAATTTGTATTTGGGGTAAAAATGGGAGTTCAAAACCCAATTGAGTCAAATGTATGAAAGATGATATATCATGAGCTTTGTAATGTTTTGAACAATCAATTAAAAAAAAGAGAGAGACCAAGGTATTCCCATGTTCTGACTCCTCTTTCCCTCTTCATCTCCTTATCCTTCCTACCCTTTAGTTTAATCAGCTCAACCTTATCTTCTCCATGAATCTTTTCCCAACATTGCAGTAGACGTTGACCACTCTCCCTGAACTCTGACTGCAGTAGAGATTAACCATGAGCCTCCTTTTTGAAAGTTAAAGAGATGACATCACTTAGCAACAAGAAAATTCTGAGGACTCAAGTTGCTCTTTCACATATATTTAACACCCTTGGCATTTTCTATCTCATGGCAAATATTACCGTGGCCAAAGATTACCTGTAGCTAGCTAGGTAATGTGTTCAGCCACATTATTTCCTTCGTTCTCTCTTTTATAGCTGTGAACACTCCTCCAGTTTTTTCGTTTGTCTACTCAAAGGCCCTTTTTTGCATTCATTTTTTTTTTAAATTTTCTCTCTTTCTGAGTGTGTCTCTTTTTTTCTTTTACCCC
Organism: Urocitellus parryii; assembly: GCF_045843805.1. Lineage (NCBI taxonomy): Eukaryota > Metazoa > Chordata > Mammalia > Rodentia > Sciuridae > Urocitellus > Urocitellus parryii. The sequence goes on along the minus strand of NC_135539.1, from coordinate 87,981,885 downwards.
TACTCTCCCCTCAACCCCAGGCAGTTCAGTTTTTCTTACATTTTTTTTCCACTGTACAACTCTGCGTCTTTCAGTTTTATTCTTTGATCTGCCACCAAAAAGAAGAGGCAATGATAATGTCTGGAGGGTGGGCTGTATCTGGGACTGCCCATATGCTCATCTTTGAGTTCCTTAGGGACATTTCTTTGTAATGATTTAAATTTAATTTTGGATTCTGCTACTTGCAACCCAAGCAATACCAACACAAGAATCATAGTTTTTCTTTTATTTACCTGTTTTCTTTTTTTGGTACCAGGGATTGAACCCAGGGGTGCTTAACCACTGGGACACATCCCCAGCCCCTGTCTTATTTCTTTTGAGTAGAGGTTATATTCCTTGAGACGGGTGAGAGAAATGTTTTCTTTAAAAAACAAAACAAAACAAGAACATCCATGCATTTAAAAAAAAAACTTCCTCTATTTTGTGTAAAATCATAAAAAGAATATCTAAGATCTCAAATTATGACCAAAATGAGTCAGGAAAAATTTACATGTAACTACATTTTACTAATTTATTTTTTTAAAATTATTCATTAAGATGGCAGCTTTTCCATATGAAGAGAGTAATTAATTCTGAGTTAAGATACTGACTGCCATCAGCTGTAATGTGGAGGGAACGCATATCAATTAGAAGCAGCCGTAATTGAATTATTGTAGCAAAAACAGTTTGTGTTGCAAATTTTAATTTCATTATTCTTATTTAACTTTCATTAGAGCCTAACTTGTGCTTTCTCTGCTTTCACTGCTCAGTTCCAACGTGCAAATAAGTTTCTTCCTTACAAAGGCTTGCTGAAGGAAGAAAAATTATAGGCAGATTTAAAGTATCTTATACCTGCCACCACCTAATTGCCTAAGAAAGCCAAGAAGCACTTGAGTGATCATTTCTCCCATTTTCGTAGCAAGCACTTAAAATGATGTTACACACAATAAATTGAAATTATGTTCACGTAGGAAAAAGCCCATTCAATATGCTCATTTCGTCTCTCATTTATACCTCTAAATACTGTACTTAATGGTGGGTTACAAAGAGAAGTCGGAAAACTTACTTTGAAATTTTGACTGATGCATTTCTCTTTCAGAACTACAGAGTACAAAATGTTTTAGCTTTACTTCAGCGTTTTCCCCTGCAGTCTGGGTGTCTCAGCAAAGCTCTTGGCTTAATGAAATCAGTAGAAATGATATTGTGATGAAGTTCTGGCAAATATAGCTACAAGTAAATTGAATTAAATTCCACGGTTGCTTAAAACATTAGAGAAATTGAAAGGTTTCAAGGCAATGATTTTGTTTTCATCAATATGTGGGAGGCCTGTCTGGTGAGGCCCCCTTGAATAATTAGTAACTCTTTAAGGAAGATATGCCTGCCTAATGGGTTCCCTCTTTCCTTCTACCAAGGGTGTGGGGGCAGGGACCATTTAACCTCTGCAGGGTTTGAGATACATCACCAGCACAGAAGTGACATGTAAGCTATCCTAAAGGAAAGCTAATTATGAATTCCTGGAAAAAAGAGCTCCTGTTGGAGTTCAATTGAGCCTTTCATCTTGAGAGCTTACCAACAACAGTGAACTTGAGTGTTACATCTATAGGCAGGAAGACAGTTTCATAAACAGATTTACTCAGATGCATGGAAGGGGGGAATTCCTTTAATACAAGCTGAAGAATTTCTGCATTAAATGGAACAGACAGAATCAGAGTGTTTTAGCCTACAACACGCTGAGCCCTTCAGTCCCGCTATTTTTGGTGTAACTTATTTTTGCACGACATGTTAGACCAAAAAATAAAAATAAAAACATTTCAAATATCTCAAGGCTGAATCTTAAGTTAATTAAATGTTCACTTTTGCTTTAGGTCTCTTAGAAAAATCAAAATCAAATGTATGCCTTTAACAAAACTGCAGCATATCCCCATTTTTGAAAGCTTTCTATATTAGCAATATGAAGATAAGTAAGGTCAGATATCTTTCTTCAAAGAGTTCACATGTTAGAGAAAGCTTTGTTTTCCCTACTAAGTGTACTAGTAACTCATGAAAGATTCCATAATACAGGAATTAAAAAAGAATTTTTTCTTTCATCTCCTTCTCCTCCTGTTCCTCTTTCTCCTCCTCCTTTTCTCTTTTTCCTCCTGTTTCTCTTCACTGTCCCCCTATTCCACCTTATCCCTCTTCCCCATCCCCTCAATTTTTTTTTTTTTTTCGTCTTGAAACACATTGCATTAAATTGTCCAGGCTGGAACTCAGGATCCTCTTACCTTAGCCTCCCAAGTTACTGGGATTCCATGCCTGTGCCATCACATCCAGCTAAAAAAGATTTTGAACACATTGCACCATAAATATTCTCAAAGCTACTTTGCAAAGGACAACTGTTTTACTTTTATCACACGTAGTGAATTAGTTTACATAGAATAAAAGATTAGTTTTGCAAGGAGTACTCTATTCGGTTCAATTATTTGTTCTCTTAAAGAACTTTAAGAGGCAAATTCATCAAGAAAATATGAGAGCAAAGACATTTTCATTTTGCCAGAAATGAATGCAATCTCATTTCCCATTTCTTCTAAATATAACTTTTGCATGGTTTACATAGTTCTTAGTTCTTTCTTACATGCATAAACATTTCTCCTGGAATTTCTTCTAATCAAATTCCATATCTTTCCAGGGCCAACATAAATTCAGTCTTCTACAAGAAATCTAAGGTAGAACTCATAGGCATCTCGGTCTACTCAGTACTTGACAAATTCTAATAAGAATTTGGCACTTAACTATAGCTTTTTTTGGCATCTGGATTATAAAAGGGCCTGTGGCTTCCTAATACAGTAAAGGGGAGATGAGGATAAAATGAGGATGCATTTTGGTAAGCATTTAATTAGCACTGTTTCATTAATCCTCACCCCTTATAAGATGTATACTGTTACGATTATCTCTATTTTACGGATGGGAAAAATGAGTCTCAGAGTGATTAACTTACTTAGCTTGTAAGTATCCCAGCCAAGATTAAACTCAGGTCAGTTCTAAGGTCTCATTGGCTTAGTGCATGCTCTTTATCATTCTCTCATTTTCATTGTAATTAAAATATGCTGACATTGGACAGCAAATGCATTTGTAGAAGGTCCTATTTAATTTCCTCTGTCTCTGACAGAGGGTTGACTCTAACTTGGTGAGGAAACTTACCTACTTTTACACACTAATGATTATTTCTAGACGTCAATAGTTTTGTAGCTAGAAGAAATCTTTTAGATTACCTGTTTCTAGCTTTTTCTTTAAAGATCAGATTCTGACCAAGCCTCAATGAGCTAAGGCATGGCAGTCATCCTCTCCACAGTCCAGTGGTATGTTATCTCATGTTCATGACCTGAGAAACCAGCTTATGAGAATGAAAATGCAAAATACCTCGTTACCACACAGGGGTATCTTATGAATACATATCTATGCAGTCTGTCTTCCATACCTGTGGTTTCAATATCCATGAGTTCAACCAACTGTTGATCAAGAATATTCTAATAAAATCCAACTTAATTGAGTATGTACAGACCATTCCTTGCCATTATTTCCTAAACACACACTGTGGATCAACTATATACATAATATTTACATTTTATTGGGTTATTAGGTATTATAAGTAACCTAGAGATGACTTAAAGTGTACAGGACTGTGTTTATAAGTTGTATGTGAATATTGGCTCATGTTATATAAGGGACTTCACCATCTGTGGATCTTTATGTCTTCAGCAAGACCTGCAACCAAGCCCCCAGAGACACCAAGGAACAATTGTGTGTGTGTGTGTGTGTGTGTGTGTGTGTGTTATATCTGTGTGTGTACACACATTACGTATATATATCTTCTCTTGGGATGCTTGAAATATCTGAGTTTTTGGCTGTAACTGAAAATTTCCAGGGATTTGATACTTATTGGATTTGTTTTTTACAGTTTCACATTCCTCTTGCTGTCTTGTCTGCTCTATAAGTTTGACTGCTTTCAGCATTCTCTCTCACACAATTGCTAATGGTGAGAAAGCAGATAATCAAACATGTTAAGGCCATGAGTAGTATAAAAATTAATAGACCCTGAGTGAATGTGTGATGCACTTTTAGTGGATAGGATGGATTTGTTTTTTTTTTAATACATGGACTTTGTGACTGATTTTTGTTTTTAGAAAGTATATATTATTTTTGTATTTGTCTTTGCTTTTGGTTTTTGTTGCTGTTGTTTTGTTTGTTTGTTTTTGCTTATTTTAGGTCATGGCAAGTTTCATGGGTAAATCACATCTGAACAAATATAGAGGCAGTTGAATCCATTTCCATGATCACATTTTCAGTTGAGAACACAAATTCTATTTTTACATTAGAGATTTTTTTTCCTACTGTAGATATTTTGGCTCAGAAAAAAAAAAATGGTAGGTTTTGAACTACAACCACAGAAGTCACTTTCTGTTCCCTGCCTCCTGGTCTTGATTCATTGGGATCCAATGAACTGAGAGGTGATATGACTTTAGAGAGAAAGCACCTCTACCCATTGCTGTGCTCTTTAATTCAACCCCTAAGCAGAGGTGATTGTTGCCACAGCCCTGGGCGCTGAGGTGATTAAAGTGGGAGCCAGCAAGGTCTCCAGATCTGTCTAATCCGGCCTGGTTTAAACCATTAAGCAGATAATACAGGGCTTAGGGCCTGATACCAAGCAAGGCAAAGCAGCTTATTCTTTATGTCAGAATATTGTGTCAGGTGAATCAAGGGCAAATAGTAACAGCACAAAGAGTCATGATAGAATATCTATTTCCATATTTCTATACATAGATGTCTTTATTACACAAGAAGTGGGTCATTTGATCTTCGGGGCCTTGAGAAGCCTGATAAGAAACACCTTCTTTTCCTTCTTGAATTCTGAACAGAGAACCACAACCAAAAAGAAAGGCACATATAAGTGTCACCAAATCACCTTGATTACTGAAAAAGCTTTCCTTAAAGTGCAAAATTAACCTTTAATTTTGAAACCTGAATACAATTGCTGGTGCCCCAGAGCAGGCAGCTGTCTATCAGCAGAGTTGGATGTGGACTTCCAGCCAAGAGAAAAGGAGTGGGCCTGACCACCTGCTGATCTCTCCTTCCCTGCTCATTCTTGACCATCTGATAAGTCACCCAGCACCCCTGGAATAAGTTAGGAGGCAGAAGGAAAATGAGGCTTCATGCTAATGATGTTCCCTCCACATGCAAAGAAACATGGAAATGGAGAACGCACATTCCCACATGTCAGGGTATATGCATACGTTCTAAGTCCAAAATCTTATCATAACTATGTACTAGGCTTTATATATATTGTATCATCTAACCATAAAATAGTTTACCTCATTATAACTCCAACCCAGATCCATAAAGAACATTGTGAAGGAGTTATTTTAAAGTAGTAGTATCACCATTATATAGATGAGGAAACTGAATCTTGAGAAGTTAGAAGAAGTCTTGCTCAAAATTACATGGATAATAATTAGAAGAACTTAGAGTCAAATACAGATTCATTTTATGTTAAAACTGCATCCCATATGAAAAAATGTTCAACATCTCTAGTAATTAAAGAAATGCAAATCAAATCTACTCTAAGATTTCATCTCATTCCAGTCACAAAGGCAGTTATCAAGAATACAGACAACAATAAATGTTGGCGAAATGTGGGGGGAAAGGCACACTCATACATTGCTGGTGGAACTACAAATTGATGCAACCACTCTGGAAAGCAGTATAGAGATTCCTTAGAAAACTTGGAATGGAACCACCATTTGACCCAGTCTATCCCACTCCTAGGCCTATACACAAAGGACTTAAAATCAGCATATTACAATGATGTAGCCACATCAATGTTTATAGCAGCTCAATTCATAATAGTTAAACTGTGAAACCAACCTTGATGCCCTTCAATAGATGAACGTATAAAAAAAAACTGTGGTATATATATACACGATGGACTATTACTCAACATTAAAAAAGGACAAAATTACAACATTTTCAGGTAAACAGATGGAATTGGAGAATATCATGCTAAGCAAAGTAAGCCAATCCCCAAAAAACAGAGGCCAAATGTTCTCTCTAATAAGTGGATGCTGATCCATAATGGAGGAGAGCATGGGAAAAATGGAGGAACTTTGATTGAGCAAAGGGGAGGGAGAAAGGGAAGAGGGTATGGGGGAAGGAAAGATGGTGGAATATGAGGAACATTATTACTCTAGGTACATTTATGAATGCACATTTGGTGTGATGCTACATCATGTACAGAGAAATGAAAAGTTGTGCTGCAATTGTGTACAATGAATCAAAATGCATTCTGCTGTCATATATACCTAAGTAAAATTAATTAATTAATTTAAAAAACTGCATCACCAATTGTTCTCATACTAATAAATCTGATGATCCTTTTCCAAGCAAATTAGATTTCTGAGTTGAAAATCATTCTGAAGCTGTGTTGATGGGAATTGGATAATTCATTGTTGTGAAATTTAGACTTTGAATTTTTAACCTTTTGACTTGAAATTTTATACTTACAGAAAGGAAACAAAAACCACACAGAGATTTCCCACAGGTTCTTTATTCAACTTTCCTAATGTTAGTGTCTTATATAACCAGGACATAATTATCAAAATAGGAAATTGACACTAATACAATGCTACTAACTAAATACCAAACTTTACTCAAATTTCACCTTGATTTTTGTATGGATTATGGATTTCTTTTAAGGACAGGAATGAATTATATTCATTTTTATGTCCTGAGAAACCATCAGTAAATCTGACCTAGAGTAAGTGCTCACTACTAATTGTGGAATGAGTGGATAAATAGATTTAAGTGCTATACTCCAACATGGATATTTTTGTGTGTATTATGTCTCACAGGTACAGAAACACATGAGAAAAGTGTGAGACTTTGATCTGAATGCATCTTACTTAGAACTAAATTCTGCAACAGACTGTAAAGTACAGCCTTTTAGAACTGTGAAAAAATTTCAAAGCAAAAGCACATATACTAACAAGTTTGAAAGAAAGATGCAATAAAATCCACTAACTGGATAGGAGGCTACCCTATGGTTTTCATTTTATTTTGTGTGGATGTGTGTGTGTGCCCATGCATGGTATATATGTGCACAATTCACCTTGTACCAGTTATTGCCTAGGCAAGAGAAACAGCAGTTACTGGTAATCTGTCCTAGATTTCCAGGCAGGTTGCTGAACTTTAGTGTTAAACTAAATCATGGAAACGCTTGCTTGCAGAGGAATCCAAGCAGATACTTGTGAGGCTTCTATTTTCTTTTATTTCAGTAGAGATAACATTAATAAAGTGTGAATTGGCTGTGACAGTGGTTTCTGACTTAAAAATGAAATACTGTTTTCTTTCAGCTTTTATAACCAAAGAATGTGAAGCCAAAAGAAAGGCAATATTCAAAGCATAACATTCTTTTCAGAAGTTTAATGGACCCCAAATGGCCCATTTTCCTTGTTATTTTCTCTATCTCCTATTAACCAAACTTAAAATATTAATGAGACAAAAATCAAGAAAGGTGAGAAAATGGCAGTATTCTTAGTTGGGCAAAACTGGTGTACAAAATTGATATGAGAATTGATTTTGTTCTCAAAAAGTTCAACTTTCTGAAGATTTTTATTATTTTATTGTTGTTTAGATGGAAGACGTCATAGCACGCATGCAAGATGAAAAAAATGGAATTCCTATCCGTACTGTCAAAAGCTTTCTTTCCAAGATACCTAGTGTCTTCTCTGGTAAGTTTGCATTCAGCATAGCTCTATCTTACACAGCACCTTTTATATAATTGTTCTATAAATTCTGTTCCAAACCATTCATTCTTTTCTCTGTAGCTCATTATTCAGTAACTACTAATAAAATACCCGTAGCATGTTCATCATCATGTTAGACATCTAAAATCAGAAATATGAAGCCAAAAAACATGACCTTACTTTGTTAGTTTGTAAAGACAGAGTGAACGTGAAATAACAGAGGGGAAAAAACAATTTTAAAATAGGTGTATAAAATGATGTCACATAGATTATGTGTGAAAGGTAAAAAAGAAAAAAAATCAACAAGTCAGGAAAGAGTTCCTGAAGCACAGTGGTGCCCTGAATTTGACAGGTAAGGGGGAATCATCACTATGGAATGGTTACTACCAGCTCTGCTTGCACTGACAGTGACTAAATGACACAGAGCAGGGAGGCAAGACAGGGAAAAGTAGAGTTGAATCAAATTGTGAGGAGCTCTGAAAGTCAATCAAAATAATTTAATTCAGCTATCTGAGGAACTATGGAGACATTTAAAACTTTTGCACTGAAACTTATGATGAGCATGCTTAGGACTAATTGGCATTCAATAAGCACTAGAGTCATTATGGTAAGCCTGTTGCAGGAATAGTTTGGACAACAAGGTTCTGATATGCAGAGACTGAAGGACTAAAAAGACAAAAGCATGAGAATTTGATGAATGACTTGGCACTCAGGATAAAAGGAGAACATGGCCTAACATTTTTGCTTCTAATTGGATGTCTGAGAGATAAAGGAATCATTATAGGAAATAGGGAAACTATAGGTATGATTGGAAGAAGCTAGAGAAAAAATGGGATACAGAGGCCAAGAGAAGCGTGGCCCAGCACAGTTTAGGGATAAGGTGAGGTCAAATTGACAAACCCTTGATGATAAGTGACAATAAGGACTGCAGATACTGAGCATGAGTCAGGAAGGTGCTTGAGGAGATGTCAGTGTAAAGGTTGTGGGATGCTTCCCCATGAACCAGGGTCAAGGGAGGACCATGATCAGTATGCTTCAGCCTTGAGAAGAGACTAAAAATCAGAACTAGAGTGTTGGAATTTGAAGGTGTTGTTGATCTGAAAGAAAGGAGGTGGAGTTGAGCTGGGCACCCAAAACAGAATGACATTTTGCTTTAATACACCATGTCCTCATTTTCCCCTCTTGTTCCCTCTTGTGCCCACCTTGTTCCAACACCCTGTATTTTCTATATCTGTGGATTTATTCCAAATCTGCTTTCCGCACCATCCTACTTCCAGGCCATTCTGACTTAAATTTATTTTTAACTTGAATACTTAGTTCTGAGAACTCTTTGATGAAAACAATCTTAAGTTTTTTGCTTTCTTTGTACCTTCAAAAACTTTTTCCCCTTTATTTTGGCAATTATTATTTTCTATTTTGCTTTAAAGTTATTTTGTATGTGTCTTATGTCTCAGGTAAAGCTTAAACTACCTGTGGTAGAGAGAATAAAGTTTATATATAAACACAATATGAAAATATTTGCTCATACTTTATTGAGCCAATAAAAGGAATGAGTTTATCTTCTTCAGAAGTGGGTAGATAATGCATTACATTGCTTATCTGGGCTGAGAACCATGGTCAATTTACCCATGCATGACCTTTCAAAAGACATTCCAATTCAGGAATTTTTATGACAGTGTACAGGTGAATCAACAATGAAAAAAGTTTGTTAATCATATTAAGTAAGCTCAGATTCATGCTTGAGCTATATATTCTATTTGAGTTTAAAGTTTTTGATTGAGTTCTTTGGATAACAATATCTTAACAACCTGGAGAATTCTTTATTGACAACATTAAGATCTTAACTAAAAAATAAGAGTGGGCATAAAGATTGAGAATAAACCTGAAAATCACTTTTAATTGTTCTAATATTAATTGATTTAAAACAATAGTGACTGTTCTTACATAAAGATGGTGTCAATGACTTTCATATTAATATTAATATGTTCAACTTATTATCAAATTAAATTCTTATTCCATTTCCTAGAATATTTTTGCATGTCTATATAGTACTGGACATAGGGCCTTGTGCCTGCTAGGTTTGGTTTGGAGAATAGGTCTGACTAAAGTGCCCAGCCTGGCCTTGAATTTGATCCTCTTGCCTCAGCTTCCCTAGTAACTGAGCTTTTGGTTTACATTTAAATTAGATACCTTGCTATAGATGTAATTTTGTATATCTAGTATTATGTCTAGTATTTATCAACCTCTGCATAATAATATCTTCAAATTATAGTTGCCTCAAGCCCCATCCACTTTTATCCAATTTTTTAGTCATTTTTAATAATTTCCCTCCCCATATTTTTACCTATGGTCCCTAGGTATTGTTAATTCCTCTTTTTGTGGCTCAACTTGTTTCCTGCTGCTTACTTTCTTGGCTCTTGAATCTCCTTTCTCTGTCTGAGCCTTCCTCACATTCTTCTGCAGAGCTACTAATCCAATAGGAGATCTGCCAACTTCATCATCCTTAGTAGAGCCAAAGCCAACTGTGATGAAGGCCTGTGGTGTGTGAAATGAGGTAGGGCAATCCCTGGGGAGAGAAGGAGTTTATCCTTTCTATGAACTATTTCCACAAAGAAGAAAGGGTTTCAAATATCATTTTTCCTACTCTTTCAGGTTACACAATTTATGCTTTCTAAAAGTCTTTATGCTTCCAAGCATGGTTCATGGATCATTCATGTCAGTATCACCTGGAAATTTGTTAGAAGTACAATTTATGGGCCTAGTTCAGTTGGTCTAAGCCAGAATCTCAATTTCAACCCTGAAGTTTAAGAAAGTTCACTCACAAAAGCCAGACCACAGAGCTGGAGTGAGCTCCAGAAAACACTTGTATTTCACCCAGGCTCTAGGCACAGTGCCAAATTACATGTGTAGTTCTTCCTGTTCCCTTTCAAGGGTTCTGATCATCTTTCTATAATCTGGTCTCAGTCATGGCTCTCCACTTTATCTAATAGCTTTTTAAGTTTCATTTGGGGGAGGGAAGAAGGGCAAGAAGAAGAAGAATCGAATTCTTCCTATTTTCTTTACCACCAAGTTAAGAGCCTTGCAACCCCTAAGATTGATGGATGTCAACAGGTTTTGTGGAGAATGGGCACTTATCCAAATATATAGGCAGCACCCATACTTTATGTCATGATAGCAAAGATGTACTTTCAGCTACCTAAACCTGAAAATAATTGAGAAAAAGGATGATGTGATCCATTCCCCTGCTACATCTGGATCCAGATCCAGAATCATGTCAATGAGTCTTATGACAAATATAAAATACCTAATAATAGGTTGGGTCTTATATCATAAAGTGTGTTTTTTCCCAGCAAAATATCTATGAATTCTAATTTTTGGTTTTAGAGTTTGTTTTTGAACACAACCTTCTGATTTCCATGGTCTGAAGACCAGAAGAAAAATCCTTGAACAGGTTTGTCACATTAGTCAGGAAGGGAGACATTCTTGGGTATATCTAATCATAGCATTGTTTTTTTCCCTAGGGGAAAAAAAATCACAACATTGTTTTTTCCCCCCCTTCTCAGCTGGAGAAAGCTTAGGCAATGCCATTGGTGGCATGTGACCTGATGTCGCCAAGCCAGGGCTTGAGACCAGAACTTGGCTCATCAGCTCTGTCTCCCTGAAATTCTATTAATATTCCCAGAACTTCCATTTAGAGAGAGAGTGAAAGAGGTGATACACACATGTGTACTTTCCCAGATTGAGGTGATATAATCTTAGAGGCTGGATAATGGTCATGTGCAGAGAGAATCAGAAGCCCATCTGCGGGTTGACAACAATACAACACATGAAGAAACAGAAGTATAAGGGAAATCATCCTCACTACCTAGTGACTTTAAAGTACTTATCCTAGTTCCACAGACCTATTCTCAGAATGAATAATGGGTTTCCTCGTCTCCTCCAATTCTCTACCATAGACCTTCTACTTTTTGTTTTACTGGGTACTGTACTTTCCTTTTGTATTTTATAAATTTCCCCATCTTAACATTCAAATTGTATCCGGAAGTGATCCCCCATGGCATATATATATCAGACATAAAGTCTTTATGATTGCAAAATAATACTAATGATAATGAAGTATACACAGAAAATTTTTATGAAAGGAGAATTCACATTTGGGGCAGGACCTAGTGCTGATTTGGTTACAGTGTGAATATGACAGATTCATTGGAGGGAGGTGGAATTTGTAGGATACAGATACAAACTCAAAGAGCAAACATTCAAATTCATTAGGACAAAGATGGAACCAGGGGATTGATATTTTAAAACTGATTTTAAAAATTATTGTTTCACATCATATTTAGGAGATATGTAAGGAATAAGCCCTGGTGAAGTGTCTGAGAGATGTGTTCAGGAGTGATTTTGCCAAGAATCTTCCCTATCCAAGTGTGCCTACATCTGGGCTTTCAATGGAAGTGCTCCATCACAATAAAAAGTGAAAGAGGAAGTTCAAATATTACTACATAAGATTTTCATAAATGTGCTCATGCAATTTTTACACAATTAATTCTTTGAATTGGAAACAAATAACTGTAAGGCTAAAAATATATTTGCACATTTTGCTGGGAATTTTCTCTAAATGAACCCCTACGTCTTATTCTTGCAGGATAACTATTTCCCTAGAATTCATATCCTGCAACTTAGGGAGTTTATTCATCTTTTCATCTGAGAATCTTTGGTAAAGCAAGCTATGCCACTCATATCAGCTGAAATTCTTTGTATTTAAACTCTGAATGTAAGCAGAAAAGAGATCCAAATCAAGGCAGATCACAAAAGTTTATGAATAAAAGAGGAAATGATTAATTTTACATTTTAAGGGTATTTGGTTCATTTCTGTAGTATTTTATAACTATTCTATTTATCTTGGCTTCATTCATAGTTGAATGAATTAAAGCAGATAGCATGGGCCTTCAGTTGTTTAGGAAGATGTTGCAATAGTGCTTTTTTTGTACTTTATTTCTAGGTAATATATTACATTATAATAAGAGCGAGCATTATTTGGATGTAGATTTTTTTATTAATGTTCATGATGCTCTTTAGAATTAGAATTGAAGGATGTTATACCATATAATTATCTTTAAATCCTGATAAGAGAAATAATTGCATTTTTGATGTTTCAGTATTTCAATAGGGTTTGAATGAGCCCTTGAGCTTTTATTTTTTTAAATAAAAAAGATTTATTATTTCCATGGCATCTTTGTAGGAAATTATTAGTTAATAATTTGGAAACCTGTTATGCAATCGGTATCTTTAAATACATTAGTTTTTTATGTAGCAATTTTTCAAAGTAATTTTTATTTAATCTCTCCTCATAGAGAAGGAAATAGGTAGTTCAAGCTTTTGGCCCCATTTTGCAGAGTTTACTAATATTAAACCACAATAGGTCCAATTCAAACTTTTGCTCCCTTTTTTACTACCACCTTGGGAGGTCTTTTGCATGGTATTATATATTCATGACAGAAAAACACACATCGGTATCTGTAGGCTTCTAAGTACTAGGGATTCTTACAGTCGTCTTCCAGTATTTCCAGATGGAATCCCTTTGGAGTATTTGACCTCTTTTTAGACCTCAGCTTTTGTTTCCTCAGAAGATCAGTATGACCTTGTATAAACTTCTGCAGTTTCTTTACCTCTAAAATTTGGAGATTAGACCTAATGATCTCCAAGTTTTCTTTCCACACAAATTCATAATTCAGAGAAACCACTGAAGGGGAAGGAGCAGACAACAGGTTAATAGAAGAAGAGAATGCAGTGGACTAGAACATCTGGGAGGTAATTGAAGCATCAGCACATAGATGAAGAATCTCACTTTCTTTTCTTTCCCAAGGCAATATCACCCACACCCATGGCTTTAATGACAAATATTATGCACTCCTCTGAATGTATAATAATATATAAACTAAATCTAGTTTATACCTTTTCTCTGAATTTTCTACAAAATTCAACTTTTTATACAACATTTCCACTTGGATAGGTCAAAGGTATCTCAAATTCCATGTGTCTAAAATGTGATTTTTCATCTTACTCTTGGTCCCTTCCCTGTTCTGTCTCAGTAAAGTTTGCATGTGCCAGGAATGCTGGAGTGACTTTGATTCTATAGCCTCCTCTTCTCACATCGATTCCATCTACAAGTGCCATCATATTTTTTCTAATTAGCCATCAAATACCTTGGCTTATGACTGTCTACTCTTGTCAGGCTCTCGTTCAAAATATCATCTCCATTCTCTGAAGTATGGGAATGAGTACTAGCTAGTCTCTTCCACTCATTCTCTCCTTATGTCCAGAGATTTTTGCATTGGTATTTCAAGCTACAAATCTGATCAATTAAAATCCTTCTCTCACTTTAGAATGAAACTCAAAATCTTCAATAAGATCCCTTAGAGAAAGAAAAACTTTTCCTCTACCTCCTTATAATCTGTAGTGACTACAAATTAAAGTAGAAAAGGCAGGTTAACAGGAGAAAAATATGTACTTTATTTGATGTTAATATTCTTTCGTGTCACAAAGTAGAAAATCCAAAGAAATGATTAGATTGGAGATTTATAGAGCCTTTTAACAAAGGAAGTGAAAGTGTGGAGAAGTGACTAGAATAAGGTAAAGGATTTGGATTTCTAAGGGCAGTAAATTTGGGGAAAATGAGTAGGAACTGTAATGGGAGAAACTGATGATGGTAACAGTTATTTTAATAAAGTTTGTTTATTTAACTCATCTTGGTGTAGATTTTATCTCCAGAAATATGAATAATCTTGGTTTCAGGAGGCACATTTCTCACAGGAAACTTATTTCCTATCTTTAGATAGAAAGCAGGGCGGGGGGCAAAGAGTCCTTCCTGCATCTTCCGTTTCTCAGTTTACTTCAATTCAGAAAATCAGTATACCCAAATGATGTATTTTGGGGTGGTGTGTGCCAATGCCCTTCACCCCTGAACAGGAATATGGTTCAGACCCCCACCTGCTTCTCAGACCTCCTCTCAGTTTAAACCATAGAAGCCATTTTTAAGTTCCTGCCACTATGATGTGCCCTCTTGCAATTGGGGTTTCCTACCCTCATACAACCATATTGTTTTCTTTTGAATATTTTATTCCATTTCATAATCATGAACTCTTTAATTGTAGTATTAATTAATGCCTGTTTTCCTGACAGTAGTATAAACAATAAGAAGGTTCCCTATGATCACTCTGGTAAGCCCAGCATCCAAACCAGAATGTGACATTGGAGGTATTCAATTGAATAAATAACTTCTCTGAAAATTTTTCACACTATAAATAAAAAAATGAGGACATTAATTCATTAATTCAACCAATGGGTTTCTTTGACATAGATGTTTAGAGCAGGCTCCACCTAAGGATTGTACAATCTTATAGTAAATTAAAGATGCCTCAGGTGTTTTTTGTGTTGGGAGCATTTTGTCAGGTCTGGAGAGAAGAAAGAGGGGAACTCTGCCCTTGAGGAGGATCACTCTCTAGCCACCAGAGAGAAAATAAATAAAGTGAGATCATTTTCCATAATTGAGGTAAAACCACAGTGCTGCAGCAGTGTGTGGAAACTCACAGAGGCTTCTGGGGTCAAAGATGATTCAAGGTGACCTCTGGACCTCATTGTCCATGTACAATTTAGCCAGACATAATTATGTGAAGATTATATTTGAAATCAAGAAGTAGATAAGATTCTCCTTGAAGTTCTGTATAGAATGAGAAAATTGGAGACAGACAGGCGGCACCTCTGTGGAGCAGGAACACATAGGGCAGAGCAGAAGCCATGATTCCTCTGTGCTTGCCATTAAGTCCTAGATGGCAGAATTGTTTGATTTGGTTCACTTGGAGCATCAGGGAAGACAGTTCTTAAGAGAAGATGTTCTGAAGACTTATGAGGACCTCCTGTAAGTGTCCAAGAACTACACCATGCTGTCTTGAGATCAAGCACTCAGGGTACAAAGGAGTATTGATAAAGAGAACCAGTCCATTCATAGAGTCCAAACTTTCCTCTACTTTATTCAAAATGGGTCATGATCTTTGCACTGAGACCATGTTCATAATGTATACACTTAAAGTCCTTGACCAGATCACAGGGAATATCTCTAGAAACACCCACTACCATCATCCCACCCCCTCTAAATTAACCCAGCTGAAATTGAAATGTGTTTATTGACAGGGCACTCCATTATGTTCTCATGTTCTTGACTTTTAATAAATCTATTATTCTAGCATGGAGAAAATCATGTTTCACCAGTTGGAAGAGTTTCTACTTCCTTCCGTGATTGACTAGGAAGTTACTGTGCTTCCAATGTTAGCCACAGCAGGAAATAAACCAGAGTTCTCTTCTCAGTTCCTTGTAAATGGCGTAGGTTTTCATTAAACTTGAATTTGACCATGCTTGTGAAGCTTCCCACTGAGATCATAAAGGTCTGTAGGACTGCCTGTTGACAGCAACAAATAAAAAGGCCCTTATTAAACCAGGTCACTGAACATGTCTGAGAGTGAGTGAACTTACTGAAACTTACTGAATGAATTCTCAGGAGCCCAGAAGACAGGTGACCTGCTCCAAATCACCACGCACTATAAATAGGGAAGAAAATGGTCAAAAAAAATTATAAAATAGGGAGTTCTAGAAGCTATTTCTGTGTTTCAATTGTTTCTGCATCCACCCACCCCCACTTTTTTGGTCTCAGGAATGTTCCCCATCACAGACATGTTCATAATTAAGGAGCAGAGTTGCTTTTCCACTTTTCCATTTCAATTTTTATTTATTATCTCAATTGGTCACATTTAACATGCCCGTCTTACAGATGGACTATCATCAATTGGCAAGAAAAAAATCTGGTCAGCAGAATTTTCTAATATTCTATAAAGGGGTGTGGCTTTGCTCAAATCTTTTTTTTTTTTTAAACCTCCTGCTGGAAATTTGACCTAAGGGCTTAGCACACAATTTCCCATTAAGTTACTACTCCCCTCCCCCAGGTCTTTATATTCAGAGAAGCATCTTTAATTCTCTTAAGCCCATTTCAACAATCTTTTTCCCCTCTCACTGTTCTGTTCCTTCTTTCAGCAAGTTTGGTAATAAAACCCTAACTAGCAACATTTTGACTTACTACAATTGTGTAAAAATAGAAGCTGTTATATTTCATATTATTGGATATGAAATAATTAGTCACATTTTTATTTCAATCCTCTAACAGTGTACACAGTTTTCTTTGATGACTTGTTTTCAGCCATGTATACTAAACAGGGTAAGAATATGAGCTTAAAAAAATGAAGTTGGCTTTAAATGTAGCAATTTAAATAGATTCTATTTCTTATCCTCCTACTCCTCTCAGGATTCTATGAATATTTATCAGTGTCACGGAGAGATGATTAATGTAGGCTTAAACTTGTCATATGGGCAGCTGTACAGGTAAGCAACAGAAAGAGCAAACTTAGTAAAAGCCTGTGCAAATTTTAAAAAGAACATATTTTGCATTTGAATGGGTCAGTGCCCCTTTCTCATCCCCATATTGGGGATGGAACTCAAGGCTTTCCACATTCTAGGCAAGCACTGTACCACTGAGCTACATGGCCAGCCCTCTTCCTTTGCACATTCTGTGAAAGCACTTGTTTTAACCAGCGTTTTCACTGCTGTGACTAAAAAAACCTAACCAGAACAGTTTTAGGGGAGGAAAAGTTTATTTAGGGCTCCTAATTTCAGAGATCTTGATCCATAGACAGTAGGCTCCATTCCTCAGGTTTGAACATCATGGAGGAAGAATGTGGCTGAGAAAAACAACTCACATGATGACTAGAAGAGAGAGACTCCACTCACCAGACACAAAATGTATACCCCAAAGGCACACCCCCAATGACCCATCCCCCTCCAGCCACACCTTACCCAATTTCAGCTACCACCCAGTTAATCTCATCAAGGGATACATTCGATGATTGAATTAATGCTCTCTTAACTCAATCATTTCTCCTCTAAACTTTGTTGCATTGTCTCACACATGAGCTCTTGGGGGACACAGTACATCCAAACCGTAATACAGTCTACTACTGAGCCCATCCCATTCTTGAAGAGGTCATACTAAGTTGCTGAGGGTTTTGCTGAATTGCTGAAGCTGGCCTTGAACTTGGGATTCTCCTCCCCCAGCCTCCCAAGTCACTGGGAATACTGCACCTGGCTGCATCTAAATGTTTTTGAGAACAACTTTTGAGATGCCTTAGATGACTTAACCCTGTTATCTTGAGTCAATTTGAAAATGCAAAGAATAAATAATGAGTGATTTTTTTTTTGTGTGGAGCTGTAAGTTTACCTAGCTAATTCTAAGATGATCCTAAGAGTCTAAGATGCTCCTTTCCCAAGCTGATAACTTGCTCCTAAATTTTTTCTAAGCATCTTAGGAATGTATCACAGAAATTCAGAGAAAACTAAACACATTTTTCTTGAAATGAATTTTAATTGTTTTTTTCAAAAATTATACTGGTAGTATTTTTCCTTTTTAATACCCCAAGATAACTTAAAAAATACCAACAAAAATTTTATGACAAGCAAATACAAGAGAAAAAATATACTAAAAATATTGGCAGTTCTTAAAGTTCAATGCTGAAAACCAATAATCCTTAGAAAAACATGAAACATTAGTTAACTGCATCTTCAAGAGACATCTTGTTGAGACATCCTCTCTGACAGGGCTATGACAAAGTAACTTACATAAAGTAACTACACAGTCTTCCAAGCTGAGGAATAAGGGGAGATGCTGAGATGTCACAGAATCAAACATACACATTTTCTTTTCTATGAAAGATTCTTCACCCCATTGGATATTCTCTCCTTATTACAAAGTAGCACCATGAAATGGTTAGAAATGTTGCATTTGAATCTAAGCCATTGGGACTCTCTGCCATGTTCTAGATAACTTTCTTTCTTTCTTTCTTGGTTCATTATAATTTAACATAATAGTGAGATTATGCCATACTTGTATATATATGCATCATAATTTGATCAATCTCATTCCCCATTACCTTCCCTTTCCCTTCTCTTCTCCCTCCCCTAGATCCACTTGCTCTATTCTACTGATCTCCCTTCTATTATTGTTTTAATTAGCCCATCATAATTATATATGAATGTTGGATTCAATATGGTATATTTGCATGGGCATAGCATAACTTGGTAGATATCATCCCTCAGTACTTCTCCATGCCCTCCCCTACTCACTCTTGATCTCTAGATCTGCTTCCTGTATTTTATTGTATTTCCCTGAGATCTCTTCTTTTTTTTTATTCTCTACTTTCCACATATGAGAGAAAATATCTAACCGTTGACTTTGAGTCTGGCTTATTTCATTTTGCATGATGTTCTGTACTTCCATCAATTTACCAGCAAATGATATACTTTCATTTTTCTTTATGACTGAGTAAAACTCTATTGTGTATATATATATATTTTTTAATTAATCCATTCATCTGTTGAGGAGCACCTGGGCTGGTTCTTTGGCTTGGATATTGTAAATTGTGCTGCTATAAACATTAATATGCATGTTTCACTATACTAGACTGATTTTAGTTCTTTTGGATAAATGCCAAGAAATGGGATACCTGGGTCATATGGGAGTTGCATTTCTAACCTTTTGAGGCATTTTTGTACTGATTTCCAAAGTGGCTATACTAATTTGCAGTCCCACCAACAATGTATAAATGAACATTTTCCCCCAAATATTGCCAGCAATAATTGCTATTTGCGTACTCAATGATTGCCATTCTGATGCATAATTATATTTCTAATAACTAAATCTTACCAGGAAATGGAAAGGTTAGCCATTTACTGGTTTCTCACTGTATTTATAGAGAAAACATTTATTTTAAAATGTGATTGGGTTAATTTCATGTGATCAAGATGATGAGCAACCTCTGATCTATCTTACTTCTACCAGAATGTTCAAATGAATATCCATATGCTTTGATTTTAACTTTAGCTTTCTTTATGACTTTCAGCACAACTAGATCCCTTTCTGGGTAATACTATGCAGTAGTGAAGCTTTCCTGTAATGTTTTCTAAGCATCTGAATTTGATATTTGGTATTTTAAATGAGTAGTTTTGGAAGTAGGAATGGTATTAGAAAGGAAAAAAATTAGATAATATAGAGTCCTCCATTGAGCTATTATATTAACTACAATAATGCCCTTGAATTCTTTCGAACTCAGGCAACAGGTGTATTCCCAAACTTAGAGGAACTCATTGTCTTCCAAAGAATGGGAAAATTCCAAAGTGGGAAAATTATTTTGAAATACATAAATATGTCCATTAAAGCCTATATAAATACTCTGTGATTATCAACTATGCCAATTTTGGGGGATAGTTCTATTCTACTTAAAACATCATGGTATCTCCCTGTGATGCCCTTGGTAGAGCACAGATTTCAACATAACCAAATTATTTCATTGCTGTATGACCAACATCTATAAATAAATGAATGTTCTACTTCAGATTCCATATAGAGTTTAAGAGTAAATCTTAAATTTACTTCTAAGTGCGAAAATGCAAGATTTTCTTTGACAAATTTTCTGTGCCTACCGGATACTATATTACTATTCTTCAGGATCCTTCTAGCAAAAGCTCCAGAAACATTCAAGGAACTTCTAGTTCTCTCATCCCTATGTGGGGATCTGACATGGTCCATAGAATATCTGAGCACATAGCCATAATCCTTTGAAGAAGATTTCAGCTTGCTTAAAATTATAACTTCTCTTTTGGACTTTGTGGAAAGGGGATGTGGATATACTTTATTCAGCATTTTCCAAAACCATTAATAAATTTCTAAAAAAAGGCCCTTATCCCTTATGTGATAATACCTGTAATTATTTTGGTATCTTTAAAGAGCAAAATAAAATAAAGAAAACATAGTTAGTGCAGATATAAACAAACAACTTAAAGTTCAGGTATTCTCAACTGGTTTTGAATTTGGTCTTAATGAGCATTTCACTATTATCTTTATAGTAATCTAGAATCTTCAGATTTACAGATGATGTCAAATTGGACTAAAAAGTAGGGGGAAATTAAAAGATGAGAATACTGGCATATGTGGAGGCCCAGAGAGTTATCAAGAGAGATCCTATTTAGCCATGAATAAAGCAGCTGTAATTCTAGTGGCTCTGGAGGCTGAGAGAGGAGGATGGAGAGTTCAAAGCCAGCCTCAGCAAAAGCAAGGCACTAAGGAACCCAGTGAGACCCTGTCTCTAAATAAAATACAAAGTAGGGCTGGGGATGTGGCTCAGTGGGCGAGTGCCCCTGAGTTCAATCCCAAGTACCATGCCCCCCCACCCACCCAAAAAGTAATACATTTATAAGAAAAAAAATACTATTGAGTTTTAGAAGAATAGGTTCAGCACTAATAGTGAAAACCATGAAAGGGACCAGGGTTTCATTTATAGTCTAGCCCTAAAAGTGACTGCTTCAATGATGTGCTCATCTGATCAACAAGATCACATGAGATCTTGGGTAAGGTAGATAGATGAGACAGAAACAGAAAGGTGACTTACCCATATTCAAAATATGAATACGGACTTGTCTACCCTTAAGTTAAATTAGGACTATTGCATGCCATTTTTAAAATCCAATTTCAGGCAGACTTTACAGACCTTGAAAAAGGGCATTCCTTGCAAAGGCCCTATTTGGATATAAAAGAGTATTAGTCATTTATATAACCGAAGTACTTAAAAGGTAGAACATGTTACTAGTCATGTGTTAAAATATAAATAGTCCAAAAAATTTTAGACAACTACTCAATATGTACACAAAAGATAGACAAGAAAAAATGGTATATTTGAACTTTTATCCTTATTTTTTGATGGTAATGTCACTAGAGAATTAGATATTTCTAAGTAATATATTAAAAAGTGAGCACTAAAAGAAAATATTTTTGTAGTATTACTATTTTTATTGATGACTATGTTACCATCTCCAGGGGCTTGGATTACACCAGTATTTGGACATTTTCTTTCTTATTAAATACCTAATCTGTTACAAGCCAAAGGAATTACTTATATTGGATGTACTGTGCCATTTGGCACAAGATTTTCTTAGTATATATCCAGAAAGCATTTGTTAAATTCTTTTCTGTTATTGTTGTTTTTGGTACTGGAGATTGAACTCAGGGGTCCTTGACTACTGAGCCACATCCCCAGCCCTATTTTGTATTTTATTCAGAGACAGGGTCTCGCTGAGTTGCTTAGCACCTCACTTTTGCTGAGGCTGGCTTTGAACTCTCCATTCTCCTACCTCAGCCTTTGGAACCACTAGGATTACAGGTGTACACCACAGTATCCAGCTTGTTAAATTCTTAATTGTGACTTTACTTAAATAATAATCATCCTGATATTTTCAAGGTATCTCCTAGCCTTTACTACTCTTTTATATTTGTCTTTGAATCCTTACAACAAATAACTATACATGACAAATTGAAATCTTTTAGAGAGATAAAAGGCTTCTTAATTTTTTTAAACTTCATCATATGAACTTCATATGTTACATACCGATATTATATACTGAGTTTTGTCCTTAAATAAAAAATATTTTGACTTTTTTTATTGGTTGTTCACAACATTACAAAGCTCTTGACATATCATATTTCATACATTAGATTGAAGTGGGTTATGAACTCCCAATTTTACCCCAAATGCAGATTGCAGAATCACGTCGGTTACACATCCACAATTTTACATAATGCCCAATTAGTAATTGTTGTATTCTGCTACTTTTCCTATCCCCTACTATCCCCCCTCCCCTCCCCTCCCATCTTCTCTCTCTACCCCATCTATTGTAATTCATTTCTCTCCTTGTTAATTTTCCCATTCCCCTCACAACCTCTTATATGTAATATTGTATAGCAATGAGGGTCTCCCTTCATTTCCATGCAATTTCCCTTTTCTCTCCCTTTCCCTCCCATCTCATGTCTCTGTTTAATGTTAATCTTTTCTTCCTGCTCTTCCTCCCTGCTCTGTTCATAGTTGCTCTCATTATATCAAAGAAGACATTTGGTATTTGTTTTTTAGGGATTTACTAGCTTCACTAAGCATAATCTGCTCTAGTGCCATCCATTTCCCTGCAAATTCTATGATTTTGTCATTTTTTATTGCTGCATAGTACTCCATTGTGTATAGATGCCACATTTTTTTTATCCATTCATCTATTGAAGGGCATCTGGGTTGGTTCCACAGTCTAGCTATTATGAATTGTGCTGCTATGAACATCGATGTGGCAGCATCCCTGTAGCATGCTCTTTTAAGGTCTTCAGGGAATAGTCCGAGAAGGGCAATAGCAGGGTCAAATGGTGGTTCCATTCCCAGCTTTCCCAGGAATCTCCAAACTGCTTTCCAAATTGGCCGCACCAATTTGCAGTCCCACCAGCAATGTACAAGAGTACCCTTTTCTCCACATCCTCGCCAGCACTTGTTGTTGTTTGACTTCATAGTGGCTGCCAATCTTACTGGAGTGAGATGGTATCTTAGGGTGGTTTTGATTTGCATTTCTCTGACTGCTAGAGATGGTGAGCATTTTTTCATGTACTTGTTGATTGATTGTATATCCTCCTCTGAGAAGTGTCTGTTCAGGTCCTTGGCCCATTTGTTGATTGGGTTATTTGCTATCTTATTGTCTAATTTTTTGAGTTCTTTGTATACTCTGGATATTAGGGCTCTATCTGAAGTGTGAGGAGTAAAAATTTGTTCCCAGGATGTAGGCTCCCTATTTACCTCTCTTATTGTTTCTCTTGCTGAGAAAAAACTTTTTAGTTTAAGTAAGTCCCATTTGTTGATTCTTGTTATTAACTCTTGTGCTATGGGTGTCCTATTAAGGAATTTGGAGCCCGACCCCACAATATGTAAATCATAGCCAACTTTTTCTTCTATCAGGCAAAGAGTCTCTGATTTGATATCAAGCTCCTTGATCCATTTTGTGTTAACTTTTGTGCATGGCGAGAGAAAGGGATTCAGTTTCATTTTGTTGCATATGGATTTCCAGTTTTCCCAACACCATTTGTTGAAGATGCTATCCTTCCTCCATTGCATCCTTTTAGCCCCTTTATCAAATATAAGATAGTTGTAACTTTGTGGATTAGTCTCTGTGTCCTCTATTCTATACCATTCGTCCACCCGCCTGTTTTGGTACCAGTACCATGCTGTTTTGGTCACTATTGCTCTGTAATATAGTTTGAAATCTGGTATCGCTATACCGCCTGATTCACATTTCCTGCTTAGAATTGCTTTTGCTATTCTGGGTCTTTTATTTTTCCATATGAATTTCATGATTGCTTTATCTATTTCTTCAAGAAATGCCGTTGGGATTTTGATTGGCATTGCATTAAACCTATAGAGAACTTTTGGTAATATCGCCATTTTGATAATGTTAGTTCTGCCTATCCATGAACAGGGTATATTTTTCCATCTTCTAAGGTCTTCTTCTACTTCTCTCTTTAGGGTTCTGTAGTTTTCATTGTATAAATTTTTCACCTCTTTTGTTAGGTTGATTCCCAAGTATTTTATTTTTTTTGAGGATATTGTGAATGGAGTGTTTTTCCTCATTTCCGTTTCAGAAGTTTTGTCGCTGATATACAGAAATGCCTTTGATTTGTGCGTGTTGATTTTATATCCTGCCACTTTGCTGAATTCATTTATTAGTTCTAGTAGTTTCTTTGTAGATCCTTTTGGGTCTTCTAGGTATAGAATCATGTCATCTGCAAATAGTGATAATTTAAGTTCTTCTTTTCCTATTGTTATGCCTTTAATTTCCTTTGTCTGTCTAATTGCTCTGGCCAGTGTTTCGAGAACTATATTGAATAGAAGTGGTGATAGAGGGCATCCCTGTCTTGTTCCAGATTTTAGAGGGAATGCCTTTAACTTTTGTCCATTCAGAATGATGCTAGCCTGAGGCTTAGCATAGATAGCTTTTACAATGTCAAGGTAAGTTCCTGTTATCCCTAGTTTTTCTAATGTTTTGAACATAAAGGGGTGCTGTACTTTGTCAAATGCTTTCTCTGCGTCTATCAAGACGATCATATGGTTCTTATCTTTAAGTCTATTGATGTGGTGAATAATATTTATTGATTTACGTATATTGAACCATCCTTGCATCCCAGGGATGAATCCTACTTGATCATGGTGCACAATTTTTTTGATGTGTTTTTGTATTCGATTTGCCAGAATTTTATTGAGGATTTTTGCATCTAGGTTCATTAGAGATATTGGTCTGTAGTTTTCTTTCTTTGAGGTGTCTTTGTCTGGTTTCGGAATCAGGGTGATGTTGGCCTCATAGAATGAATTTGGAAGAGCTCCCTCTTTTTCTATTTCCTGAAATAACTTGAAAAGTATTGGTATTAATTCTTCTTTAAAGGTTTTGTAAAACTCCGCTGTATACCCATCTGGTCCTGGGCTTTTCTTGGTTGGTAGTCTTTTGATGGCTTCTTCAATTTCATCCATTGATATTGGTCTGTTCAAATTGTGTGTATCCTCCTGACTCAGTCTGGGCAAATCATATGACTTAAGAAATTTATCAATGTCTTCACTATCTTCTATTTTATTGGAATATAGGTTTTCAAAATAATTTCTAATTGTCTTCTGTATTTCTGTAGCATCTGTTGTGATATTGCCTTTTTCATCCCGTATGTTAGTAATTTGAGTTTTCTCTCTTCTTCTCTTCGTTAGCATGGCTAAAGGTCTGTCGATCTTATTTATTTTTTCGAAGAACCAACTTTTAGTTTTGTTAATTTTTTCAATAGTTTCTTTTGTTTCGATTTCATTGATTTCCGCTCTGATTTTAATTATTTCTTGCCTTCTGCTACATTTGCTGTTGTTTTGCTCTTCCTTTTCTAGGGCTTTGAGATGAAGTGTGAGCTCATTTATTTGTTGGTTTTTTCTTTTTTTAAGGAATGACCACCAGGCGATGAATTTTCCTCTTAAAACTGCTTTCATTGTGTCCCATAGATTCCGATATGTTGTGTCTGTATTTTCATTTATCTCTAAGAATTTTTTGATTTCCTCCTTTATGTCTTCTGTCACCCATTGATCATTCAGTAACATATTGTTCATTTTCCATGTGATGCAGGATTTTTCCTTCCTTCTTTTATCATTGATTTCCAGTTTCATTCCATTATGATCAGATAAAATGCATGGTATTATCTCCACCCCTTTATATTTACTGAGGGTTGCCCTATGGCATAATATATGGTCTATTTTTGAGAAGGATCCATGTGCTGCTGAGAAAAAAGTATATCCATTTGATGATGGTTGATATATTCTATATATGTCAGTTAAGTCTAGGTTATTGATTGTGGTATTGAGTTCTATAGTTTCTTTATTCAACTTTTGTTTGGAGGATCTGTCCAATGGTGAGAGAGGTGTGTTGAAGTCACCCATAATTATTGTGTTTTCGTCTATTTGATTCCTGAACCTGAGGAGAATTTGTTTTATGAATATCGCAGCGCCATTATTTGGTGCATAAATATTGATAATTGTTATGTCTTGTTGGTGAATGGTTCCTTTTAACAGTATATAGTGTCCTTCTTTATCCCTTTTGATTAACTTAGTCTTGAAGTCGATTTTATTCGATATGAGGATGGCCACCCCTGCTTGCTTACGAGGACCGTGTGCGTGGTATATTTTTTCCCATCCTTTCACCTTCAGTCTGTGTATATCTTTTCCAATCAGATGTGTCTCCTGGAGGCAGCATATTGTTGGATTTGTTTTTTTAATCCATGATACCAGCCTATGTCGCTTTATTGGAGAGTTTAAGCCATTAACATTCAGAGTTACTATTGATATATGGTTTGTACTTCCATCCATGTTTGATTATTTATCCTTTTTTTAAAAAATTTAGTTTGTTTCTCCATGATTATCTTTCCCCTCACCCTCTGTCTTTACCGAGGCACTTCCCTCTGATGGTTTTGGTTATTGTTTTTCATTTCTTCCTCGTGTAGTGTTTTGCTCAAAATGCTTTGCAATGCTGGTTTTCTGGCTGCAAATTCTTTTAACTTTTGTTTATCATGAAAGATTTTTATTTCGTTGTCATACCTGAAGCTTAATTTTGCTGGATACAGAATTCTTGGTTGGCATCCATTGTCTTTCAGTGTTTGAAATACATTGTTCCATGACCTTCTTGCTTTCAGTGTCTGTGATGAAAAATCTGTTGTTAATCTTATTGGTTTACCCCTGAATGTAATCTGTCTCTTTTCTCTTGTAGCTTTTAATATTTTCTCTTTGTTCTGTATATTGGATATCTTCATAACAATGTGTCTTGGCGTTGGTCTACTGTGATTTTGTGTGCTCGGTGTCCTGAATGCATCTTCAATTTGTATATCTGTTTCCTTTTTTATTTCTGGAAAGTTTTCTGTAATTATTTCATTCAGCAGGTTACTCATTCCCTTGGTTTGAATCTCTGTACCTTCTTCTATCCCGATGACTAGTAAATTCGGTTTTTTTATGTTATCTCATAACTCTTGGATGTTTTTCTCGTGATTTTTTACCAGACTTTCTGAGTTGGCTAGACTCTTTTCAAGATGATATATTTTGTCTTCAGTATCTGACGTTCTGGCTTCTACTTGCTCCACTCTGTTAGTGATACTCTCAATTGAGTTTTTAATTTGGTTTATCGTTTCCTTCATTTCTAGAATTATTGTTTGATTATTTTTTATAATCTCTATCTCCTGATAAAGATGCTTAACTTCTTCTTTTATCTGTTTATGTAACTCATTCTCAATGTGTTCTTTTGCTGCTTGAATTTGCTGTCTCGTATCCTCTTTAAGGTTCCATTCCATCTGTCTAAGGTGTTCCTTGAGTTCTTTATATGAACATTTTTCCGATGACTCTAGGTCCTCCTGAATATTTAGGCTGTCCTGCATTGTTTATACTCCTTTTCTTCCTTGCTTTTTGAAGCTGCTCATGTTACTTCTTGTTCTGTTTGACTGCTGAGTTACTGTTTACTCCTATAAATTTATTTGATGCTTGGGAGGAAAGGTATTAGAAGGAAAGGGCAGAAGTCACTATAGAGAAAGAGAGTAAGCAGGTAGAATTCAAGGAAGGGGGGATAAGATAATTGAAAGGAAATGAAAAGACAAAAGAAGAAAAAAATAGGAAACAAAAAAAGAAAAAGAAAAAAAAATTTATAAAAAAAAGAATAAAACAAAAATTAAAGTTAAAATTGGAAGAAAAACATTTTTTTAAATTGTAAAAAAAAAATTTAAAAAACAAGAAAGAAAAATGAAAATGAAAGAAAACCCCAAATCAAAATCAAAAAAAAAAAGAGAGAAAAGAAAAAAGAAAAAAAAAACACTAATAAATGCAGTCTTAGAGTTTGATTAACTTCTCTTCCAGTAGGTGGCGCTGTGCCCACCAGGCCAAGTTTCTCCTGTCAATATGCGGGAACCAATCACTGTGCAGCAGCTCCTCCTCCCAGACTGGGCGAGTCTCCAATCCTGAGTGCCTAGGGCCTCCTCTTGTGTCTAGTCACTTCCCCACTTTTCCTCTAGCCAGGCCCCTGTCACGGGTGCCGCTCACCACAATACTGGGTACACGCCAGGTCT